>NC_135506.1:1242737-1387737 GCF_052857255.1 Amblyomma americanum | reverse complement strand
GAGGTGAGCCACGCTCCGAGTGCAGCGTCTCCTTTGGTCTCGATGCCGTACAGATGGGCGCTCTTGCCGATGTCCACCTCGATGAACTCCTTCTCGGTGCTCGGCTTCGGCGCCCACGAACCGGCTGCGACAAGAGAATCCAGTGGCCACACGAGCTCAGCCAAGAGCCCACAGTGCGCCCAATCTTCAAAGGTGTTCGCGCCTATTGATAGATAATCGCATTCTAAAGACTAGATATGTGGGGCGATAGCAGAGCGCGATACCCTGATCCGCTTCTGCGGAGCGCCGCAGCGCATTCGCGGATCTTCCTGAGGTGCTGGAAGGCGCCGGCAAGCTGCGCGCATTCCTGCCGCGTCGGGATCAATCAGCGCGGATCGCTGTAGAGGAAAGCGTACCGCGCTATGCTAAAACTCCCCAATAACGGTGCTTTCGTAACCTAGGGAAAGCCGAAGATAAAACCACCCATTAATTTTGCAACCGTTTTTCTTGATAGATTTTTGTCACAATAGTTACGTCTTTTGCCTCCGGAAAGGCATCGGCGCATCCAGAAAAGGCCAGAGAATCGATTTTTACTAAAAACAAAATCTGGATGCGGCTGTGCTCAGTGTCCCCCAAAGAAAACTGATCCTTTATTATAGCGTTGTTTGAACAGCGAAAGGGACAAACTTCCAGAGAAAACGTCCGGCGTTTCTTTTTTTCTGTTCTGTGCTTGGAGCTCTTTGATTGGCGCAGTCAAACAAGAGCGCAGTCGAATGACTCGAGGCGCCACAAAGTGTGTGCTTTCAGAGCCTGTGAAGTGCCGTCAGCCGGTACCCATTTTGGCTCCCGCCTTCTGACGTGGTGCCATTCTATGAAAACGGGGCCACGATGTAAGCTGCGTTAGTCGACGACATATTACACTTCAAGGATGTCACAGAAGCAGGATTCATTAAAGCTGTGGTTTGTAAAGAAAGATAACAGCGTCGATGTCAAATTTCCGCAGCGACTCTCCACGTGCCTTTATGCTCTGCGACAATCGAGTTCAGTCGCCCTGCTGTCAACAACTTGCTGCTGGCCGAGCGGCATGAAACAAGATGCCCAGTGGCTGGGAACAGAACGCGTTCGGAAGAAAGCGTAAAGCGGAGAAACCACGAAAAGCGGGAAAAATATTGACGACTTGTTCTTCATGAAATGGAATCCAAGAGGGGAAGACTTGATCAATTCCATTGGTTAAAGAACAAAGAAACGAATATCAACGGGGGTTGTGAGGCAAATGCCTCCTGCACGCAAACAATCTGACCTTAGAGAATAAAAATAAGGTTCCCCAATACGTAGGTCTCTCACTTATACTTTAGGGTACTGCGACTTACTCCAAACGGCTGGTGTGATTTCCTCAAGTCATTAATAATAATAATAATAATTGGTTTTGGGGGAAAGGAAATGGCGCAGTATCTGTCTCATATATCGTTGGACACCTGAACCGCGCCATAAGGGAAGGGATAAAGAAGGGAGTGAAAGAAGAAAGGATAATGGGTTCCGTAGTGGAGGGCTCCGGAATAATTTCGACCACCAGGGGATCTTTAACGTGCACTGACATCGCACAGCACACGGGCGCCTTAGCGTTTTTCCTCCATAAAGACGCAGCCGCCGCGGTCGGGTTCGAACCCGGGAACTCCGGATCAGTAGTCGAGCGCCCTAACCACTGAGCCACCGCGGCGGGGCGCCTCAAGTCATTGCTGTTATGCTATAGAGGAGACGCAGGTGTTCTGTAAATAATAAATAAAGAAATAAATAAATAGTCGGATGACGCAGGACAGACGGCAGCGTAGCACGAGGGCCGTCTTCTTGTACGCAGAGTTTGTAGAGGGTTTTTTGGTGAGCTCGGTTCCTTCCGAAAATATTAACCTCGTGACCTTATACGAATGTTTTACTGGTAACACCCGCAGTTTACCGCTTCTTCCTTTCTTATTTCTCATCCACTCTCGCTTTAAGAACTGCCGTGTTGACGCATAGTTCCCTTTGTAGTTGGAAACTAAATCCATCATCTTCGTCATCAGCAACAAAGCCGGCACTGAAAACTTTGTCGCTGATGCGAAATTTGATACACCAGCCGTCTGTCCTCGTAACGCTGCGTCTGACGACAACTGCGGCTTGTATGTCTAGGCGAAGCATGGCCGATGTTTGGGCCACTTGGTGCAGATTCGTAATAGGGAAAAACAGTGAAAACGCGGGAGGCAGAGAAGGAAAAGCAAGAGGCCACACGCATGATGTGTGCTCCTCTTTGTTTGACGCAACATACCCAATAATTCGGAACATAAGCATTTCTGAACGGGAAAGATTTTACAAACGAAAGTTTCTCATATATTTTGAGGTTTCACGATAACAATCAATACATCCGCACATCATTTGTTGGCAGGCTTGCATTTTTTAACGCTTTTGCTATCGTCAACAGCGTTCCCCATTGAATTATTCCAGTCTTAACTGCTCGATGTGAGCGACGGAAAACCTTTAAAAGAAAGATTCTGCTACAGTACTTTACAATTTTCAAAATGAAAAATGTTTGTGCTGGACACGAGTACGTGGATGGACGTGTCTGAAATACACAGTGGCACTGAGCAAGGATAACCGATGGCTAATGTAGGGATGGTAGGCAACTACACTCTTGATATGCTCGGTGGCGTACAGCCCTATGACGCAGTTAAGAGCGGATTTCTTATTACTGACCAAAACAAAAAAAAAATCATTCACAGCCTGTCACTGCTGTGAAATGATGCTGCTGCAAGGACCTGGTGACAACATTGGACACAAGAGCACAATTACGGCAAGAATTATTAAGCACATATACAAATTTAGGTTTCTTACATCTGTTTCTGAATAGCTAAGCGAAATTCGTGAAAGAAAAGGTGAACTGCCTTGTCAAATATGTTTGGCGCCGTAAGTTAAATTGCAGTCGTTAATTTCTGACGCGAAATCGTTTATTGAGTAGATCGCAGCGCTTAGGTGGAGACCGGCGAGCCGCAGTCAAATTATCTGACACGATAGACGAAGAGAAAGTGTAGCCAAGAACCAGCGAAGGGAAGGTAATGACGACTTTTTTCTGGTTCACTGTGTACATGAGAGGTGGCTGCGAGAAAGCGGAGCACGATGATAAGGAAACCAGTGGTGTCGGCCGTCATCTCTAATTCTACACAGTAGCTTCTTATTGTAACGATGCCCCACGCGAAAAAAGAGAACAATTTCGTACATAACAAATAACTTTCCTTTATAGCTTTTTGTTAACGGTGCCTCCAAAAACTTTTTTTTCGGGAATCTAGCTGCATTATAACAAAGTCACTCTCAGGTCTTTTCATTAAGTAAAATCATTTCACTGTTATTTCTTAAAAACAAATAAACCAATAAAAAACCTTAAATATTGTTCCATCAGAGCTGGTACCTAACCGAGCAGCCAAGGGGCATTGGCCGATCAGAAACGCATGCTACGTTTAAGACACGCGAAGAATTTTATCTATCGAATGCTTCTTTTCTTCCGCCGCGTGTTCTTTCGCCATCGATTCGCATAAACCAAAAAATGCGTCGTAGACCTGGGGGCTGCAATTTGAAAAAGCTCTCACCCCTGAGCAGCAAACTTTTCCGACAAAGCAAACAAGCTGGACTGAAGAATTACGTAAGGTCTCTCGGAATTCATCATCGCGGCTACTTTGTAGTTTTTCAGGCTACTTGTCTAAGCTTACGCATTTTCCAACCTGACAGAATGTTTCATCTCCTGGAAAGCAACATTTTCTTACGTTTACTTGGCTGATGTTGCTGCGGTCGATTTGCAAACGCATCGAAAGGGCAGGAGAGACGTGGACAGGTCATGCGTGCGTTTGGCGCCACAAATATAAATAAGTAAAACCTGCGAGGAAATTTCAAGTGGTGAACCCCTGCAGACATTCAGTCTTTGGAGCGCGCGAATCCTTTTCCACCTTTAGTGTCCTCCTTCCTCCCATGCCACGCGGCTCTGTGCCTATTTCAGCAAATAAAATGGGCGGCTCGCCACACAGCCTGTCCGCACGCGTCTTGTTGAAGAAGAAACTCTCGAGAGAACGCGCAAAACCTACGAAACTTTCCCAACCAAACTACATTTTGCAAAAACGTATGCGGTTTTACGCAAGCCCTAGAGCTAGCGCCTGTTAAGACTCGCAGAGTTAGTATGCCGGTTAAGCTACGCTCGGCAGCTCTATGATATAGTTAAGCAAACTGAATTGCTTCTCGTAAACTGCCTAGGGTTAGGTGTTTTACCTTGAGTTACTGCGTCGTTATTACCGAAGGTGAAATTGACCGCAACGGTTACCTACCTCTCGATCCGAAGTCCCACGTCTGGAGGCCTACCATCTGAGGAACGAAATGCTGCGCATTGCAACCTTTTTTATTCCCCCGACACACAGACACACACGCAAAAACAGCTGTTAAACACAATTTATTCTCTTCGCGAACATGCACCGAACTCTATATTTCGAACTAGTTTCATAAAAGCAAAAAAGAACAAATTTAGAACAAACAAATGAATATCAACGGGGGTTGTGAGGCGAATGCCTCCTGCACGCACACAATCTGACCTTAGAGAATAAAAATAAGGTTTCCCAATACGTAGGTCTCTCACTTCTATTTTAGGGCACTGCGACTTACTCCAAACGGCTGGTGTGATTTCCTCAAGTCATTGCTGTTCTGCTCTCAAAATTGATTATTGCGGGTCCTGAAAAACTGCTTGTTGCTTTAAGTTTGTTTTCTTCGCGATACTCAGCACAGGAGGGTGAAGTGGACTACCGAAAAGCTGTTATGTCATCTTTTCGTTCTAGACTGCCCCTCCATAGAATGATGCGTTAATGTTTGCATTATTATGCTCTAATTTTGAATTAACGTAATTTAATGACCACTGATCGTAGTCACCGTAGTGACTGCTGATCCGGATCATAAGAGGGAAACAAATAGAAGAACAAGAATAGGGTGCAGCGCATACGGCAGGTTCTGTCAGATCATGAATAGCAGGTTACCAATATCCCTCAGGAAGAAAGTGTACAACAGTTATATCTTACCAGTACTCGTCTGTGCGGCAGAAATGTGGAGGCTAACGAAAACATCCTAGTCGAAATCAAGAGGAAGAAATGTGCTTGGGCAGGGCATGTAATGCGAAGGCAAGATAACCGCTGGTCCTCAAGGGTAACGGAGCGGATTCCAAGGGAAGGCAAGCGTAGGAGGGGGCGGCAGAAGTTTAGGTAGGTGGATGAGATTAAGAAGTTTGCGGGCATACGGTGAGCGCAGTTGGCAAAGGACAGGACTAATTGAAGATGCATGGGAAAGGCCTTTGCCTTGCAGTGGGCGTAGTCAGAATGATGACAGTGATTGTGAATTCGGTACTCAAAAATTGAAGGACACTTAATCTTCGCTTTTAAGAGTGGAACGCGGTAGCGCGTTGCAGCGCTGCCAAGGGAGTCCCCGGAACGGTGCCTTGCCCTTTGGAAACCCATTTCAATGCATTTCTCATTTCTTTTCAATTGTTTCAATCAATTAATTGGTCAATTTTACACTTTATATTTTCTTAATTATCATCAAGCATTGGCTTTTCATTCTGAGCATTTTGACACCTTTGAACTCTTTTTTTCTAATTTTTTTATGTTTGCATTGCTAACCAATTAATCACAACGATTTCATTAACTCGTCATCACCTGTCACACACCAATCATTCGTCAATCCCTATAATCACAAATTACCATCATAGGATTTTTTTTTTACGCAGCCCCGATTATTTCCGACACACGGTGCCGACTGCTACGACGCCGACGGCTTTTCGACCGAACGAGCTGTATACGCTGTGGCGTTAAATATGATTGTTCCCTCGTTTTTTGTTTCCCTTTCTGCCCAGTCTTCTGCGATGCAGGCACCTGTTTGCCCCCTCTGGGGCCAGATGTCAGACTCGTTATTTCCGTTTTTTTCTTTTAAATTTCTTAGAGGCTGAACGTTGTGTTCGAATATCCAAGAAGCAGAAGAAGAACAGCGCCTTTTGTATACTTACGACTGCGCATGCGTGCCGCTTGTGGTCCGCTCTGCTCATCTTGGCTGCTACTCGCCTTCAGACTTGAGTCACCCAATGGCTCCGGGCCGTCGATAACTCGCACGAAAGAACTGCACGAAGCTGGGGCACAAAGAAAAAGTTGGAGAGTTATCGTTACGAGCTCATTCAGTAGCCTTAAGTCTCGACTAACGCTTCGTCGATATCGATGCCAATGAGCCGCTATCGTCAGAAGAAGAGCTCTGCCCTTCGCTAGCTTTTGTGGCGGCCCCGTACACACTCCGTAAGTCACAAGAACACATTAACACGTTATTTGAGCGAACTGACTGCTATAAATTTTCTTTTTTTTTTCACGTACGAAATTTGATTGGAATAGTTTTGCAGCTTTTTCAAAGTTTTATTGCCACTGAATAGTGATTTTTCTCTCACCTCTGTTTGTTTATTGTGTTTTGCATTCATGGTTTCTACATTTACTGTATTGTGTCCTGCTTGGACGTCGTTGTGGTCTGCAGTAGGAGCTAAATAAAAAAAAATGCATTCCTGCGCTCTCGCCATGCCCTGATCCTTGTTCGTCAGCGACGCCGCTGGATGGTTCCCCGGTAAGCCCCTTTCGGTCTCGCACTCGGCTCTCGCCACACTTCAGCTAATCAACCTCCCGGTGGTTGCCCCGAAAACCACGCTCCGGTTAGGCACTCCGTCCTTCTCAGCACTCCCTCCTCCTCTTTTCTTTCGCGGCAACCACACTCAACGGAAGGTACCTGTCGCTGTAAAAAGCCGCAACTGAGCGCTCTTAGAGCCGCGCGAACAGGTCAGCTTCACTGGCCACTGCACGGGGGCACTATGCTATCACCGCAGCAGATCACGTTTCATGTTATGTTGTTGTTGTTGTTACCCTCAAGAGGATAATGGCGCATACCCACTGCGGGGGACTGGCTAAGACAGAGGCGGCGTGTTAAGCTGCAACACAGTCTCGCGCTGTGCATTGCACGTCGTCGTCTTCATCAACTAATACTACCAATGAACTAATATCGTTGCCAGATGTGCCGACGTCCCAGCAAAGCAAAACCATGAGCCAACCAGGATGAACGCATGCTTTCGCACGTCTTCTCGGCTTGAGTACGTTAAAACCCTGCCACTTTCTTCGTTCTTTTCCTCCTCAGCCATGTAATGCATACGATTATATTATATGAATAACAGCTCACAAGGAGGCAGAGGAACTTTTCCAAAGATTTGAAAGCAAAAAACAACTATATTTCAATGCTTATAAACTCATTTTGCAGTTCTTTTGGTGCAAGAATATTGAGGAAAATTTCTGATGTAGATTGATTGGTGGCCATTACTTTGGTGAGTGGAAGCGAATGTCTAGTACTATTTAATTTAGGTCTCCTCATTTGTTATTCACTGTCTTATTTCTTTTTTATAATTATAGTTCTCTTTCTCACGTTTTCTATTGGTACTCCTATTTTCATGCAATCTTTCTGCGCGCCTACATATTCGCGGCAAGGGAAGGAAGTTTAGCAATATTTTAAGTAGAATTCGCTGCTCATTCACGTATCTGCAGTAGACTACGCGGTCAAGGCACAGAGTCTCTGTAATTGCACGCGCTTCTTTCCACCACCACATCTTATCTTTAGACAATTTTTCGAGCTTTCTGGAACACCTATTTACTGTCACCTAGTGAAAACAAAGACGACCGCATCTGCTTTAAATAATTTGATCTCCAATAACCACGAAAAAAAAACTAATTTATGCGGATTAAAAAATGCAGCGGGAGAAGGATGAAAAGGTAGTCATATGCTCACGATGCGGTGTCGGCTTCGGCGTCACGACGACAATCTCTGTAGTGACTGGCTCCTCTGCAAAAGGAAAGAATAGATAAGTTTGGCCGTAGACTTCCTCGGCGTTTTACACTTCAGATCGTGAAATCATTCCGCGAACAGGACTTTACAGCACTGATTTTCCTTAGTGGTGCACATTACGCAAAAGCACGAAACTATCAGCGCAGCTGAAGGCACACTGGGCTGATGTGCGCTTTGGTGCGTAAGGTGGCTTTGGAGGGAAAACGCTTTTAGAGCTGTCAATGCAACGTTAGTCAATGTGATAGGCGCGTGTTAAGCGTACAGCGGGTCAAATCTTTAGCTGACGTGCGTGACGGCCGCGTTTTGTGCGCTCCTGCAGCTTATGGCGGAGCAAACTTGCGAAATTATCGAATCTAAGCTCAGGTTCACTAAGCCCGTGCTTCATATTGATCACCCGCAAGTTTGCTTCGTCGCAAAGCGCAGGAGTGCTGAAAGAGCGGCCGTAGCGCACGCCAGCTAAAGATTTGACCCGCTGTACATTCTGTTACCAAATCACGAGAAGATAGGAGGAAATAAAAGCATCCTTCAGGTGCACACCGCTTCCTGCGCTAAAGCAATAATAGATTTTTACTTCCAGGACGAAATAATTAACTCAAACTCAAAGTAATGTTATACAAGTCAGGCTGTCGGCAGAATGCATTAAAAATAACCTTCTTTCCTCCCCCCCTCCTCCCAAAAAAATGACAACAAAACATGCACTCACGCCCACACACAAACGCACGCACACTCCAGCCAACAAACAAACGCCACATTGGTGCCAGAAGTTAATCGAAGAAGAGAAACCAGCGTCACGTGTGCAGTAAATCTACCAAAGGAGCTGGTGATTTTCTCTTTTCATATAATAAAGAAACGAAATAGAATCTACAGTGACTTCTAGCTTCATTGGGCCAAGCTGAATTCAAATTGGCGCTACCTGTCACTACCTTGCGCAGCCCAATAATATTTTAGCCGAAACAGCGAACAGCGCATTCTGTTTCTGATCGGGCGGAATTTAAGTATTAATTTTGGATTTATTCGCATTGCAGAGAAAGTATATGAATATATGTTTCCTGTACAGATCGCTCTTATGCTCTCCAGAGTATACGTTCAAAATAAAAAAGCAGTAGTTTCACGTTAGGTTTAATATGCAGGTAACTTTATATGATCCTTCCACTTAAACAATAAAACAACCAATATTTTAGAAAATGTTAGAAATCTCTAAATATATTCAATACAGGAAAGCAGTGGCTGCTGCTACGAGGGGTTAGCAACTGTTTTCAAGATCGGGATATCAGGAGACTGAAAATAACGGAGAGTCGACATTAGAGCATCATACGCGTGTATCCTAGCGTTATAGCAAAGCACTCAGCACAGAAAACGCACACCAAATTAAGAAAATAAATGAAGGCAATCAATGTTTAAAAGTGCTCTATTCGATAAAATTTCAAGCCAAGATTTTCAGTAGTTACTGAAAGCACAAAAAAGCAGGGAAGCTAAAACTAACAAAAGCTAGGCCCTCTTAGTTCTGTACTTGTAATATCTGATGCTTTTGTTCCTATTTTCAAGGACCCCAGCGAATGCGACAGGGCGTGAAATTGCAGCGCACCGCAGGAGCAGTAGAAGCGGATCTTGTAGTTGTCGCATCGCTGGCCGGAAGGCTGGTCCGCATCGCTGCAGGCGAATCCATTCTCCAGAGAGCACGTCAGTCCCAGCTGACCGGTCTGGCTGAAGTCAACGTCTCTCTCGTTTCTGCAATCGACTGCAGCCACGAAGCCCTGCGAATCAACCGGTATCGTTTCCTTGTTGCCCACTGCACCAGCGTTTATCTGCTTATCCATGCAGTAGTCATGTTCTCTACACATTGGCCTCAGTCTACGTTTTGTCTACATATGTGTGGGCCTCTCCTCCAGGCAAAGCGTGCGTTTCATCGGTGGTCACCTGACATCAGTCAAAGCGCAGGAAGTTATTTTTTTTCTTTGCGAGCCAGTACACCCGTCGTGAATAGCACGTAATGAATTCCTGTAGGCGTATCTTAAACCGGCGGCAGTTTTTAAACTCGCTCTCTCGGTTTCGCTGCTCGCTGCTGTTCATGACATCGCCTCTAGTTCTGTCGCCATAGCTAAGCCTTTGGTCGTGACAGGCACTTAAACAATTAGGATGACCGTAGATGAAAGAAGAATCTGGGACAGGCTTACTATAAGTGTTCTACTCGAAATGTTTTCAATTCTACCTTTTTGTTTCGCCTTTGTTCACTAATTTGAGCGCCGTCAGATTGCCCCTCTCTCCCCTCCCCCCATCGTGGAGAACAGGCCCCTAGAGCCGTTGCTGGTACAAAACAGGGAAGAATATACGGGTATTTATTTCCGCATTAGCTCAGCCCAAAATGCTGCTTTGTAGCTTTTATGGTTACCGGACAGACTCCAGCATGGCATCGGCATTGCATAACTTACCATCTCTAGTGTCAGTAACAAATGAATGGCTTGATGGTGAAATGTTTAGGGGAATCCGCCAGGATGGAGTATATGGCGGAGTGGCAGCTTCTCCACCTTGGGCGATTCCCCTGAGCATTTGACCATCACTGTTCCCATTTCGAGTTATTGATCGATTCGCTCTCGCCCTGCCATATGATAGTTCAGTTAGTAGAGCGACTGCCCCGTTGAAACGGTTGTCACGGGTTCAATTTCGGGACCAGTGCAATTTTTTTTTAACTACCAAGTTTCTGTGTACGCTGTATTACTTTCCTTTGTAGCCGAATGACTGGCTTGTGTGGGTGAATGCCAATGAATCATTATTCCCTGATTACGAATGACTTGATAATCTGTCGAGATGACTCTGTGCCAACAAACTCAACTTAAAAGCTAAAAAATCAAATAGGTAACATTTTCAGCCGTCAATAAACCAGTCACCTTAACTAACACACTCCAGTTTCAGTCTTGTTTCTTTAAGCGCGTGTAAGCGCATAAATATTTAGCTGTTTTATTCCAAGAAAATTTCCGCAGGACAACCATGCGCTGTCGTAACGAGCGAACTTCCCGATAAATCAATATTCTAAATAAATTTCGCCTCCCTCTACCAATCACCCTGATAAAGCAAATACATTTTACGAATGTGCACTCAGGTGTGCCGTACTGTTTGCTGGTGTGCTGGACGGGTTCCAAAACAAGCATGAAAAGGATGTATCGCCCACAAAAAATGACTTCGTTCCATTTACGAACTGTAGAGCTATGATTGTGTTTCAGGATACTTTAGATGAAGCCAAATACCAAATTACGCAACCCTTTACAACCAGCGACTGTCAGAATTTATGTACCGATATTGCGAAACGGATTTTACACCGTTTGTAAAAACATACATAGGCACAGACTCGCATTACGCCTTCGGAGGCACGAACTTCATAGAGCCCCGAACAAGAAGTAGGTATGCAATGCAATTAGTGGAAAATTTCCCATCTTTCGAATAGTAGCCCTGATATAGGAGGTATAAAAGATCAATAATCCTATTCGTGCACCTTAAGGAAAAGAGCGAAATCGTACTTTGTGGAGCATGTGTGACCGTTCCTTTATTATTGCCTCTGTTTTGTTGCGTTTAAAAAACCGGATGTTGTTCTCTTATGTTACGAAAGTGGTCGCTTTCATAAGGTGCTGCTCCTGGTTAATACCCAATGAATATGTATCACGTCCGCGACCTGTAACCGACTGTTTTTTAATCATGCGTGTCTGCTGGCTTGTATTGCACGTATCTACTGTGTTGCTGAAGGCCCAGTCAGGTGGTTTCGTATGTCAAGTTTTGGCTCGGTATCACGGCAAAAACTGCATTTTCCAAAATATCAATGACTTTCAAATTTTTAATTTACGGCCGAGTAATAGCATCCTACATAAACGAAGCTCGGCACGTAAATTACCGACCAGGAAGCTGTCGTGCGTTGACTATGCATACATGAAGGCAGGTCGATCGTTGCTCTTCGTGTGGAGACAGGTAGCCTTGTTACGGTGCTTTCACGAACGAGATCGTCTAAGACCAATTTATCAACAGCAAAAACAGTCTTCACAAGATTTTTCTGTCAAGTGGTTTCATCGAAGGTGGAAGCCATAGCCCCTCTGAAATCGCTGCGTGCTATATGCAGCGGCACTTAAATGAACAAGTCTTGCTGCAAAATGAACAATGTGCGGAACGGGTGCCTCACTCCGCTAGCCAATATATTGAAAAGGGAACTTGTCTTCATCTATGCAGCTAACTACCTTTAAGCACGCAGGCGACACAGGTAACGTTGGCGCCTGTGAATTACACAAGGCATGGTAGTAAATATACTGCATATTTTGCAGCGGATTGAATTGGGCAACAGTTAAGCTTAAAAAAGATTTCTATTCTTTAACACCTGTTCCCACAGCAAGGGAAACGTTTTCCGATTCTGGGTTTCATAAGAATAAACGAAATTTTTTTTCTTTCGGCGCTGAGATTTTTCGCGCTTTTACGATAGCTTCGGTCAGCTTTCATCGCTTAATCAGTCCTTCCTGCGTCCTCTTCTTGGCGCTGTAAGCTCGTTAACGCAAGCTACCAGTGCCTTGAATTGCAGGCTTCCTACTCCACTTCGGTCAAGTGCGCTAACATTTCTCATGTAATGTTGTCGCGAAAGCCGTAATATGGCAAGTGTTCTAAGTGCTGCGAGCGTTTTGAAACCATCACATGTTATTAGCAACTCACTGTGTCGTCATAGTAATGCACCAACACGGCCCATTCAAGTATGCATTTGAACAATGCAGAGTTTAAAACCCCTCGAAACGTGCGCTGGTGTTAGCGTGGCGAAATTTTGAATGGATGGTGGCGCGCTAAAAGGGAGTTGTGAAATGATTCAAATGAAATGGCTAGCAGCAGCGCTGTCAGCACGAATAAAAAGAACATTTCCCCAAGAAAACCAAGCGTGCGCGGATAAAGGTAATCCCAACAAATTAAAAAAAAAGCACTATTTGAGAGACAAATTATCGAGGAATTCACGGTGTGACGCCCCGACAAGGCGTTAGCAATGATGCAACCTGAAGGTCTCCTGTTTCTTTCATTCTAGGAAAATCAATTTATTCCAGCCCAAGTACAACCCTGCAAACAGTGTAAGAAATACGCTCAAGTGCTTGCTTTCCAAGCCCTCAGCTAAGCCGTTGGTGCAATCACAGGGGTTAATGACACAGAAAACATTGCCCAGCGAGAATTAAAAAACACAGAATGTGCGCGCGTGTTTGACGTTAGCCTTCTTTATTATCTATGCTCTCGGCTTTAAAACGGGTTATTGTCGTCAAAGAACTGCGGTCGGCTGCTCCAAGGAGTCCAGGAACACTTAAAATAATTGAGCCTATAAATCCTGGTGAAGCGTTCTTTTGCTGCTATAGCCTTTACGTCGGCGACAACCAATTGCTCTAAAATAAATATGTCCTTTTAACTTTGCCAAAGTTTAGCATCCCTCTAATTTTACTGAACCAAGGAAAAGGAGCAGCGCAAAAGCATGCAACCACACACGAAGAAAGAACAAGACACAAAAGCGCTTTGTCTTGCGTCTTGTCCTTTCTTCGTGCGTGGTTGCATGCTTTTGCGCTGCTCCTTTTCCTTGGTTCAAAATGCACCAACTAGCCCAGAAAGAAGCTTTACTCTAACTTTACCTCAGCTTCAGAACAGTGTTTCTGTTAGTTGAAACTTCAGCCCCGTCAAAGACCAAGGTAAATCTGGGGCACTGTCTCATTCAGTGGTCAGCACAATCCTCGCCTCCTCATTCCGCACCTCACCCAACGTGGCGTCGGACCAACTAAACTACCAGTGCACCCTGGTACATCATGCCCGGGATCTTCTCAGGGCTTAGCTTGTCGGCATTCAATAAAAGTGTTTCCTTCTCTCGTTCTCTTTGTGAGCGGACTTACGTGCAGGCAGAAGTCGCGTAGCTCGGGGTGGCCACGCACTCCTGGTTCTTGGTCGCCGTCGTGGCCCTGGGCGCCGGGACGGCTGGTGTCGAACCAGTCAGACCAGTAGGCGCACGGCAGCTGGGTGGTGACGACCGCCACGGTGGTTGGCGTCGTGGTGACGGCCACTTCTGTCGTGACGCGCGGTGGCAGCACGGTCGCTTCGCCGCAGTCGCAGTAGAACCGCACCTCGAAGTCGACGCAGCCTCGGCCTTTCGGCTGGTTTCGACTTCGGCACACAAGTCCGGACGACAGGTCGCACCGCACGCCTACAAGGCCGAGTTGGTCCCAGGGTACCTGCGTTTTTTGTGGGTGGTGAAGGTATTTTCGAAGAAAAGCGACGTAAAACGACTCAGTACATGCAGTGCCAGTCGGGCAGATTCCTCAAAAAAGCAGGTTGTCTTCATCACATTTCGGTAAAGATATGTAATCTATGCTCCGCTCAGGTCACGGAAGCACACATGTGATGTACATTGTACAGACCGGATTGTACATTGGTGGTACGCTGTGACATCGGAACACACTACCGGTGCTAACACTCTTCGGAATAACAGCATTTAACGCATTCTGTAGCGATGGAGTCAATACCTGATTTAAGAAAGTTCCCAAATGCGTACTGAAATGCTCACTTTAAGAGCACACGAAAAATAGCGAAAAATACCGGAATAGCGATAACTTCATTTCTAAGGCGCAAAAAAAAAAACACGAGGTAAATGTCAGGACAGAACACCTATTTTCCCATAACTACCTAGTGTTTTGTCTTTTTTTTTTGCGCCTTGAAAATCAAGAACTAACGACAGCCAAATAGCTTAACAGCAAGTTCTATTAAGCTATAGCGATAACCTCAAAAATATTAAGGCAGGAAGACATCAACAAGTCATTGTTCAGTTTACTTTAAACGCTGGCCCATGCCTCGTCATTGCTTTTGGTCACTGTGATCGACCATGTGATCAATGCATCGGCGTTTGTAGCACTGCGATTCACGTGCATTTATAGTAACGCTGCGCAGCCTGCGAAGCGTGCTTTTTTGCACTACGGCTGTAATAGTAGCAGAGCCAACTTTTTGGCTCAGGGCAAAAGGAAGAAGGAACGAAAAATTGTTTTTGAAACCTGGGTTTACGCTGCCCCAAATTTCGCTTCTTTTATCACTGCCAGTTAGAAGCATTACTTAGTTTGCGTGAGCACGCATGCCCGTAATAGACAAGGGTCCCGGCTGCTCGTTAGTGCTTCCACTCCTGTAAACGAATTACGGCATGGCAGGGATGACTGCGTACCGGGCAGATGAAAAGGCCCGTTTTTATTCCCAAAGTCCCGCTTTAGAAACACGTTTGCGTAGATTTATGACAGAGAATATTCTAATGTGAGCTACATTTCCTACGTTAAAATCGGCTTATCACGATGAAAAAATTTTAACGGCGGAAGCCATTTCCACAGTTCGCCTTTACTATCCAAAGCAAAGGCTCTAAACAATCTAAACGAGGCCGTCCCCCCGTTTTCTTTGAATGCGAAGCTTAGAATATCTTGCCCAGTTTTTCATCACGTAAGCATAACGGAAGCGTAGATGCTTACTCATAGCGCTCTCTCAACACAACCGGAAGCTTCATGCAGATTTTCAAAGCCACACGAGCGCACATCGCCTTATCATCATTATCATCGACTACGCGCCGCGAGTCGCAATATCTATTTGCAAACTCCAAACCAAGCTGGCCCCGTATTTTTATTCCTAACGCATGCTGCACTCTATTGAGCGCGCGTTCTTCTTTGCTTTCAGCTGTCTCGTTTATGATATTCTTTGCATAAATCCGCCATGCCACTCTTCTCACTGGGGCGGGGGGGGGGGGGGGGGGGGGAGGAACTGCCTCTATCACTTCTTTCATTTTATCGCCGGAAATTACGCCACCAAGAGACCTTGTATTGCTCGAAAACCTTTTATTTATTATTTTATAGCCCCAGTGCCGCCGGGTACCCGCGGTGATACAATGGGTACAAGCTCTCCCCTGCCTGGTGCTCGGCTTCTTAGGGTGAAATGCTTCGGAAATGGGTCTTTGACCCCACCTTGTGAAATGAAAACTACCTTGTGCCATGGCGCTCTTTGGCCAAAGCTGCCCTTGCGCCATAAGAAATTCATCTTCTTCATTTGTTTATAGCGTTATTTTCTGTTGTCTTCTCTGCTTCTTCAGTGCGTTGCCCGTTGCCCCAGCTTTAGTGAAAAAAATTTCATGAATTTCAACGGCAATCACTAGTGCTGTACAGAGGTATTTTCTTCAGGACTGCGGTGGTTAAGAGGAAGACGGAGTATGGGGGGGGGGGGGTGAGGAGGAGGGGGGTTGAATTGGCAGTGGGCAGCGGCTCTTGGAGGAATCGGGAATGTGAGTTCAAAGTTCCTAAGTAGCCCAACTTCTCCCTTTAATGCATTACGGTGTATTGTGTTTAGGAGGGTACTCAAGCGCGATCAGTCCTCCACTCAATCCAGACTGGCCTTTGCAACGACTGTACTCTATCAATGCCTTGCTGCAGGAGTAATGCGAACAGGCGCCTTCGCCTTTACAATTTCGGCATGAATCAAATTGGTTTTTGAGGAAACGAAAATGGCGCACTAAATATCTCATGTATCTCGGCGGGCACCCGAACCGCGCCGTAAGGGAAGGGATAAAGGAGGGAGTGAAAGAAGAAAGGAAGAAAGAGGTGTCGTAGTGGAGGGCTCCGGAATAATTTCGACCACCTGGGGATATTTAACGCGCACCGACATCACACAGCACATGGGCGCCTTTTGCGTTTCGCCTCCATCGAAACGTGGTGTGTGTGTTATGAACGAATTGATGTGACGCGTTTTGAGTACCTTTTTTGATTGGCGAATCTCTCTCCCTCCTCCCGGCGATCTTGATCTTCTTGAAAGCCTTGGCGCATGGCAGTTTCTATTAGCACGCCCTCGACGATGCGACTCGGCGTAAGACTTGCGAGATCACGCGCGTGGTCTCGCTCTCACACTCTAATACACGAATGCGCCTATATTGGAATTAAAAGAAGGTAAGCTGTCCTCCAACGCACTCTCTTTTATAAAACCAAGAGGACAGCTCACCTCCTTTCTATTCCTTTCTGCTTGGAGTCCACCAGCGCCATGCATTGATTGTTTGGACACCGCCCAAAAGTGGTCCAGCGTCACTCGTTTTCCGTTGTTTGTGTGGTCCGTGCGTCACGTTTTACCTGTGATGTTTCGCATCGCACGTTCACGCGACATCAGGCTTTTTACTGCTGGCTGCGAATCAACTAGGTTAACAACACAAAAGATAAATAAACGTTCGAAACAAGCGCAAAGGCACACAAAGCAGCTGAGCCTAACCTGGTCCCCGAACGCGTACTTGTTCAGCTGTCACAGCCCTTCATAGCCCACCTGTGTTCCAGCCTCTCTGCACTCGATCGAAGTTGGCGTGGGGCACTCCAGCAAGCCAGCGTCCCGGACAGACTGCAAGCTCTCGTGGTCTCCCAGCTCGTAGAGTGGGTGGCTGTTGACCCACGAACTCCAACCCTGCCGGCACTCTGGCGGGACGACTTCCTTCGCCGTTGTAGTAGTCGGGACAGCCTCCTCTGCGGAAGTCGTCGCGAAAGTGTGGCGCGACCTGTTGGCTCTTTTGTGTGCGCAGAGGACCTCAGTGCAGCGAGTATTCATTGTCGTTTGATCGACACCAAGTTCCACACGACAGACAGCGGCAGTACTGACAGTTCGACGCGACACGAGAGTCGAGGACTGGGTTCGACAAGGCCAGAAAGCCGCGACTCATTAGAGTCAGTAAACGAGTGGAGGAGGTGACGTGGTTCGTAATGTGTCGTTTATTGGATTGAAACAAACGCGCGACGTTCTAGCAACGCATCACATCAAGATGATTTCAGTCACTTGTCTGACGAATGTAAAATAAGCTCTGTGCACTTGAGTGGAACCCTAATCACGACAACTGGGGAAGAACATTCCTTTTTGTTCAATTAAAGTTTGGATAACAGTTTTGCTTTCGAATAGAGGTCGGACTGAGCGCGTTATCCCTTCTTCTGTCCGACTCGCTATTCTGAAATGCGCCGACCAAAGGGAAGCACGGAAGGTGAGAATATTTCTTGTTTTTCCCCTACATTCAAGCCTAACGCAAAGCACTTGTTGATGCCACTGCATGTTAAAACGGTGTCCTGTACAGGTCTCAGTTAAAAACAGCATTGCTTGCTCATCCGAACACTCGCGATGCATGCATCCATTGCCAGAACTGCAAACACTCACCGCAAGGGCAGTAGAGACGAACCTCGTAGTCGGAGCATCCTTGCAGTCCATTGTCGCTGTTCCAGCAGCGCAGGCCCTGCTCCAAAGAGCACTCCACTTTCTGGCCAGTCTGCGACCAGTGCGTCTTTTCTGCAGACACATGAGGTGGGCAACTTTCATATCTATTGATTCTGTTCGCCGAAAAAACTTTGAAGCACATGTCCGCGTTCGCGCGTAGATTTGATTTTTTTTTAGCGTCCCGATGCGACTCACGCTATGAAGGACGCCGTAGTAAAGGGCTGCGGAAATTTCGACCATCTGGGGTTCTTTAATGCGCACTGACATCGCACGGTACATGGGCCTCTAGAATTGCGCCCCCATCGAAATTCGACTGCCGCGGCCGGGATCGAAACCGCCTCTTTCGGGTCAGCAGCCGAAGTCATAACCACTGAGCCACCGCGGCGTCTAGCGTTATTTTTTTTTCATTTCAAAACGAATATCGTTGAGCTACTGACCTACTTCGTGTATTGAAACGTTCGCATGTATATATTTCTGCTACAGCTTCCTGAGCGTGAGCGCTTCATCGTAGCTAGTACTTTTGCAGGCTCTGAAGGACTCATATTGTGGACCAGCGCAAAACTGATAACGAAACTAGGAAAGAGAAGACGACACGGGCTCTCAGCGCCCGTGTCGTCTTCTCTTTCCTGCGTCCGTTGTCCGTCTTGCGCTGGTCCACAATATGAATTACTTCAAAACTTTCCCCACACAACGTACTGTTAAATTATATCTCTGAAGGACGTTCAGCATAGCCAAGTGCAGAACTCAAAAATTGAGACAAGATCTGAGCCAAACATAATAAGCTTGAAGCCAATGACGGCAGGCATTACAGCGACCATACGACACGCGTATCAGCCAGAAGCGCTATCTACATATTTGACAAGGCGCCTCTTAAATCCTCGAAGATACGGACACGTTCGAACGTTTACTGACTGAGTCTTCCGCGCACAGACCCGGTGGCGCATGGCCTTGGCAGCCGCGCGGTGCAGTCACCACGAAGGGAATAAAAAGGCAGGGCCGTCCAGCCAGTGAGGAAGGAGCTTTGGGGACATCCAGTCTCTCGGCTGCCTGCCCTCCTCCATTCTTCGCGACTCCCCTGCGACCGCCACGCTGTCAGCTCCGATCGCTTCTTGAATGACGCCGGCACGTGAGAGAACTTCTCTTGCCTTCCTTTTTGCGCTCCCTGGGTTTCAATCGTGTATGCCCGTGTGTCCCTGCGTATTCCATTAGTGCTTGCATCCTCCAGCAGTTTCGCTCTCGACGATTGCTTATTTAATTAGTCATGTGTTACCCGTGCTGGTTGTTTTTGCCGCCTTAATCTGTTACTAAAAAAATCTAAATTTTCGATTTGTATAAATTGTTAGTCTTATTTTAATGTATTCAAAGCGCAGTTCGGGCATTCAGTCTTTCGATCCACATGGCTGGTCTAATTTACTGTGCCCCAGGGCTCCTTGGAGGGGAGGCGGATAACCACCCAGGGGATCCGCGCCTTAACCCACCCAAGGTGGAAGTTTGTGTTTTCCTCTCGTTCCCAACTGACTCGTTGTCACAACTGAGTGAAACTCGAGCATCGCTGACACGGCATCTCTAATAATTTGTTGGTTGATCGACGTCAAACAAAAACATGGCTATTTAAAAAATGTTCATTAGTTCGTACGATGACAGCGCTTCGTAACTAATCGTGATATCTGCTGTTGTTTAGCCTCACTGCCTCAAACTATGAAATTAGGGATTTCAAATTCATATTATTGCTTTCTATAATGCGGACAGAGGCGCCATTCAACTTCGCTTTTTTTTTTTTTCAGAGATAGCCAGAGGCTGCCACAAACGAAGAGTTAGCTACACAAAGATGTGCCTTAGGAAAAACTTAAATTCATGTCTCTAGCGTCAAAAAATGTTAAGCAAATTTCAAAAAGTACAGAAGATTTCAAAGAAGTACAAACTGGTAAAAAAAATCAAATGTGCAAGGATTAGAAATATACGCAACAAGCGGCGTCAAAGACTACTCCGTGCAAGGAGGGACTTCTGTGCGTATGGGTCTGTGTAAACGGCCTTCCCGCTGACTAAAAGCAGCAGAACTCATTTATCCGAGAATGAAACTTTGCTAAGCAATACAATTGAATATTAACGATCCTTAATTATCACAGATTTCACTATAATTTGTTAATTCACTCTCAGTGACTTGTACTTTTCTGGGCTGTCGAAAGTGGAGAATACAGTGCAGACTCGCACGACTAAACGAGCTGCGTGCATGAAGACGCGAATCACCGCCTCCTACCGGACATTTCATGGCTTCCGCGACGGACGAGTTGAGCGTAGGTTAACATCCACAAGGTTCGGTTGCACCCCCCCCCCGAAAGTAGAAGATCGGACAGCGGCTGAAATAGCTCAGTTGGTGGAGCACCGCACGTGACACATGGAGGTTGTGAGTTCGGATATCTCTGGCGGAGTGTGGTTGCTTTTGTTCTGCTTTGTAATCAATTATATTTCGGCCGTAAAATGATTACACTACCAATACTCTATTCGTCAAGACCATAAATAAAAAAAAACAAGAAATATTAAACTCCGCTTTCTTTGATGTCGGTGACTGTTCGCTTTATTAATACGCCTCTTAAAATGACCACTCGGTGCGCGAGCAGTCTGCAAAAGTACTTTTGGAGTCCTCTTGAGTACTTTGATGTCTCTGAAGAAATTTCTCACATCCTCCACATTTCATGTTACCCTGCTTTGTATGTGTGTCGAAATTTTCGTTTTCCACGGCCTTGTTTATCTTGAGGCGGGTCTGGAGTACACTGGTTCGTTAATGGTTGCTGAATGCTTGGTTGATACTTGCTAACAGATGTTTAAGCGCCAGAGGAACACAGCATTTACAGGCTACTTGGTATAGCAATGGGCTGCGGCTCAAACGTTCTCTGGAAGGCGCTTAGCTCAATTAACGGTGCCCCTATCTATAAGGCACAGAGATATGAAAGGCGGCTGTTTACGCGTTCTGACGTCTGATAAGTGCCCTTAGTAAAAGCACGAGCTCATCTGCTATGCCAATAATCATACAAACTGCACTAAAATTTTTGTAGTTGGATAACTGCGTATTCCGCCATTAGTTGTGCGCAGGGCACTGCGGAGAAACCAACTTAGCAGTGAGGAACGCCGAAATCTCAGTGCACAAGACTTTTCCCTTTTCTCACACGAACCTGCAAGGTTTTGTGCCCAGCATTTAGCCCCCACTTAGCCACTGGGTTTGAGTGGACCCGGGAAAGAGCATCTCCGATCCGCAAAGCGAGGCTTGCCTCCTTACCAGCGGCGACCCTGCACTCGATGGCTGCCGGCTGAGCACAGGCCTTGCCCTCAGCCTGGAGCGTGCGGACGTCTTCGAAGTCGCCGGGTCCCTCGGGGCTGTCCCCGTTCAGCCACGGGGTCCAGCAGCCGCCTTCGGGAGACGCTGTTGTGGTAGCAGAAAAAAGAAATTTAAGGGGCGTGCGGTGTCCATGTTACAATTGGAACCTACGAAAACCGACACCCTTTGTGGTGAGTGGTTAGTGGTGAGTCAGATAGGAGCAAATGGCTCTAAGTGTATGCTGGATTTCTGAAAATGGGAGATTTGCAAAACAAAGCGGCAAACGATGCCCACTAGGTTGAGTTAGGTTTGGAGGAAAAGTGAAGACATGGCAGATGAACACCGCCATGGGTACAAACGGGAAGGCAGGGAAGAAAAATGGCAAAGAGAAAGAACTGCTGCCGGAAACACAAGAGAAATAAGGGCTCTTGGAAACCCAAGAGGTCCCAAGCTCGAAAAGTTTTGCTGAAATTTTTGATTTCTAACTACTCATCGACTTCAACTTCCCAGAGCAGTGATAGACAATAGAAATGTTCCGCTATTTTGCAACTAATTTTCTCCTCGCCTTTTCCGTGTTCTTGAGGTTTTATGCATGTGTTGCATGGGTGTAAACTCAATGCTGTGACTAATCTAAAAGTGATCGTCCCATTAGCACAAGCGGCAACACCGTTCCTTTGAGCGCTTGTTTAAGCGTCCTAAACTTGGTGACCGGGTATCTTGCGTAGCTCTACGGGGCAAAAGAAGAAAGAAACTTACGTGACCACACTGTGGTTGGAGCTGGCGTTGCTGAAAAAAGGATAAAAGTTAACATTAAAAAGAGAAAAGTGAATTCATAAGCTTTGTTTTCCCGAATTAATGCGCGCACTTCAGATTAAGACATGCGTGCGCCATTATTAATGCATTTTAAACATCGAAAATGATTCTTAAAAGAATGGCACTAAAATTTGGGCGATAGATACTGATCCGATTTTCTTGCGTGCTAAAACTCAGTGTTTCTGGTATTCAGTAACTGTTGTATTCTCAGATATTCTCTGTAATTTTCTCGCCCAGTAATTCTGGTATTCTCATATTTTATGCCTGTATCCACTGAGTGCTTATGCATAATTGTATGAGTATTTCAGTTTTGTGTTGCTTACTAGTGTCCTGTTTTCAGGAACAATAACTTCCTGAATGACAGTGTCGCCTCCTCATCACCGTCGTTAGTATGTATATTTTTGTAGGTTAAATCTGTTCACGGACTTGTAAACAGTTTTACTGGGTCCCAGGAGCTCTGTAGTCCCATATGTGAACAATAACCTGTGGTAATCAAGTTCAAAATGTAGCAATGTTCTCCGGTTACTTTACGTTTAAAGAACTAATCGTTCAAGGCGAATGCCTGATTGTGTAAATGTGGTACTCTGCAATTAACAGTGCTCAAAATGTCTTTCCGTATCATCGCAGCAGCCACGAGCATCCGTGCTCCGCGCACGGCACAGGCGGAGCGGGAACGCACCTGTCGTCTCGGGTTGGGCTGTGGTGCCGCAGCCCGGGACGCTGACGCAGCCCACTCTGTTGTTCGCACACTGGCACTTCTCGCAGTCGATCTCCACCACTTCGCCGGGCTGTGAGAGGAGAGGGAGGGAAAATTACCACGTGCTACAGAGCAGCCTCCGAAGATAGAACAAGAGATGATGAATTCGTTGTGGAAGGGAGGCTTCAGCAGCGATTGTGCAGACTATTGGAATTCAATCCAACCCAGAAGCAGTAGATATTCTTTATTTTTATTAAACGAAGCCGTCCTCAGCCTTGTTCTTGGCTTTCGTGTTTTTTTTTTCTTTTTAGAAGAATTTTACAAGCAGCCCTCACCCCACAGAAGAAATACCCGACGAGTAGTGAAGCTATATATATAGTTCGAAATCTTTCTATTCCATATAAAACAAAATTTCAGCAAAAACTTTAAAAGTCGTAATACGCTAGAATAAGATGGCGAATCAGCAGTCTCCTTGGTCTGTTGGCTTGTGGAAGTACAGGTTCAAAGCCGACACTTAACTGATTTTCCGTTGGTTTTATTACAGTTATGAAAGCCGTCTGCCTGGAGGGGTCTTTTGGTCTGGATAACCACTGGCGATCGAAATCTCTCGCTGCACTTCATCTTTAGGCCGCAACATTCATCCGAAGTCTTTTGTTAC
This sequence comes from Amblyomma americanum, assembly GCF_052857255.1. NCBI lineage: Eukaryota > Metazoa > Arthropoda > Arachnida > Ixodida > Ixodidae > Amblyomma > Amblyomma americanum. The sequence goes on along the minus strand of NC_135506.1, from coordinate 1,364,133 downwards.
ATTGCTATTCATCGGAAATTGTTAAGATAAAACCATCAATATTCAGGCCACTGTTTAACTTATATTCTTAGAGTCCAGTACACGACTGCTGTGGACTCCCATCGTGGAAAGAACTGTGTTACGAGTGTGCATAGAACGAGCGTAAAAGGCATACAATTGCGCGAATTGTCATGCCTTCAGCGACGAATCATCTACACGTTATCAACAAGTAAAAATGCAAAGGGGCATTCGAAGTGAACGATACTGCGGAGAAATTGGACCGCCCAGGGACTGTGTTGAGAATCAGAGAAGCTAGCTTGTACACGACCCCAACGCATTTCGAACAGCTGTTTGACGCCGTCTAGTACAGAAAGCAGCCAACCAATTATTTTGGTTTTTTTTTATATTGTTGCGCCAAAAGTACAACTGAGGCATTGAGCAGCGTTTTTTTTCTTCGAGGCTTCTAAAAAAAACAAAACCACGTGAAGCTGTATGTTTCTTCAAAACAATACTTGACAGAGATTTAAAAAAAAACGAAGATTTAGCGTGGTTAGGTCAAGCGCAATTTAGGTGTGCTGGCACTTCTGTTTTCAATTGCTTTTCGGTTCGAGGCTCGGTTCAAGAGGGCAATGCGACAGCGCTGTTTTCTGGATACATTGTGCGCGGATGGAAGTTGACAGAACTTTCTAAAACGCGGGTTTTTTTTTTCACGATGCTAGCACGCGATCTATTTATTTTTAATTTTTTTATTTTTCTTTCATTTATTTTTGCTTTTCTTTGTTATGTTTTTTATTTATTTTATATTTAACGTCCAGGTGCTATGTCGACGTCCGTGGCTGTTTTGATATCCAGGTGCTATGCCGACATTCGTGGCTATTGTGTCGTCGAAGTGTCATTAATTAATTACAAGTCATCAACCAAATGTTTCCCACCGCAAGATCTCATCACGCACTATCTAACACAATCAAAATTTCGCACATTTAACTTACCAGAAGGATGTAATTGTGCGGAGAAAGTTTTGCTCACACGAAACACGGGACATAAACATCGGCTATTGTGACGTCGAAGTGTAATTTTCACGTTTAATTAATTAAATAATTACAAATCATAAAGCTATTTTCTCACAGCAAGATCTGATCACGCATTATCGAACAAAATCAAATTTTTGCACCGATATCGTTATAGAACGACACAATCGTGCGGAGAAACTATGTCGACATCCGTGGGTATTCTGAAGTCGAAGCGTAATTTTCGCGTTTAATTAATTAACTAATTCCACCGCATGTACCAAATCTTCCTCGCAGTGAGATCTGAGCACAGACTAACACAACCAAACTTTTGCACATTTATCTTCGCAGATTGGCGTAATCGTGCGGAGAAAGTTGCTGACACGAAACTCGGGACAAAGCCGCCTAACGCCTTCGAACTCGTGGGAGGAAATGTGGTTGGCATGCGAGCCCAACGTGCACTCACGGCGAGCGGCGCCTCCCTCCCGGGCAGGGCGCAGGGGCAGTGCTGGGCGGGCACGCAGCTGTCTCGGTCGAAGTGCACGCTGCCCGGTTCGCAGTGGGCGCCGAAGCAGCCCGGCACGCAGAGCGCGTCCTCGCCCAGGCAGAAGCCCTCGGAGCGCAGGGCGTGCAGGAAGTGGTCGCAGGTGGTGTTGCAGCGGACGCCGCACTCGGACCAGCGGCTGCCCGGAGGACACACGCCTGCGCGCGTGGGTTGGAAGTACGGACGCACTCTCCTCAATGAACACAAGCTGACAAGGGCCCCTCTTTTTGCTGAAGATGTCGCGCATCTCTAATCAGCAGCGCCTTACTGCGTTCGCGCAGTTAACGGCAATTTGTTTTCAAAAGGGACACTAGGAACAGCCTTTGTTCTCTGTGAAAATCGTTCTGTTAACTCTTTGTAGTTATTTCCATGTTTTTAAATCAGCGGAATGCGCCTTTCTTGCCGGAAAGAGTCAATGTAAATATTTTCGCGCCAACAGCTTCAATCCCGCGACGTTAAGAATAAAAATAGCCACCGCTTTGCGTTGAACGGCGGTGTAGCCTGGCCTCAGGGACCGGAGTCGAAAGAAGCACTACAGCTTGCGTGAGAAATTGGCATGAATTCTTCGTTAAAATGTGCCGATCTACCGACACAGCTCAACATCAATTGGTAGCCAACGCGTTCGCTTGGTGTAAAATTCAGCGGATTCTTAAATTTCAGGCCAATTAGCGTGCCAGTTTTTAGGACATGATAACAGGAAGGAGCTCGGCAGCTCACTGGATTAAACGACTTTCCTCGCGGGTGTCAGTGGTGACACTAGAAGCTTTGCACACGTGGAAAACACCAAGCCCACGCCGACAGTTTCTACAATTTCCACCTACAACATTGATGGTGAAATAGTGTCCCTTTGCCAGGTCGATCCTCACAGTGTTGTAGCGAGGCAGAGGATGGATCAGGCAGCGACACGGTATACCATATAAACATAAAAAAGTGTTATCAGCGCGGTGCTCCTTGCCACCTTAACCTTAAAGACGCTTCTTTACATTAAAGGCGTCTCAAAAGCCTTTATTGTAAATAGGATGCAAAACAACGGGCCGACTTACTTATTTCAGTGGTGACCTCTTTATAAGATGGAGTTGTAGGTGCCTCGGTTGGACCTGCGAGGCAAGGAGAAAGAGTGGCAGAGAAAGAAAAATAACATTTTGGCTCAATTGGTGTTCCGATAAATTAGTTGTTGGTTTTTTTCAGCTGCAAATAACCCGCGTCACTTCCTTATCAGGACGTCTCTTCACTTCTCCACGGTGGCTCTTGCGCTTCTCCATCCTTATCACGACCTATCAACGAGACAAAACTGCTACCCTCGTTGCTTGTCAGCTTTCATTTCGGACAGGCTGTTTGCGTTTCACACCCGAGTCAAACTTGACTCGGTGCACTACTTTTATTTATCCCCATGTTTCGCGCACTGATGTTTAGAAAGCCATCTCCGTTCTCTGTTATACCTTAGCAGTCAGCTCCAAAGGTATGCAAATTGCGCTGTATTCCCGTGGACAATAATAACAGTCTTCAGCTTTCGAGGTAAACGATTTTCACTTCCCTGTCCACAATACGGACCAAGAAATCGTGTCTGGCAGGGTTCTTTACGAGAACGGGTTTGTGCCGTTGGCGATGCTGGCTGAGAACGTTTCGTATAAAAAAAGAAAGCTCAAGTTGAGCGTAAGTAAAACGGCGTTTACGGAAATAGACCTATTACGGATATCCGACGAGCCACGCGGAAAGAAGTTCAGTGTTCCTCAAAACGCGTAAGAAAAGCTTAACAAAATTTCCCGTTCTCATTTCCTTCTTCATGGTATCAAAGTATGTGTTCTTAATCTGTTAATCGAAGACTGCACTTCTGTCCATGTTGTCGTGACGGCCGCGACCTGGGAAGCTTCCTTGTGCATGCACTCTTCACCAAGCACAGGTTCTCGCACAAGTTTAGTCTATTCTAGCTAAACTTGGCATGGAACTAGCGAAGACACATCGTACTGAATCAGTGCGTAATCGCTCAGCGAGTGGCACTGCTTAGTCTACACAGCGGCTAGTAAGCTTTTAACGTTTCGCGTTCTTTGCGTTTCATTTCGGGCGGAGCTCACGAAAGTACCGGCCGAATTTCCCTGCACGCGTTACAGTATTTCAGCTCCTCACATGTGCAGTAGGCGCGGACTTTGTAGTCGATGCAAGGGGTGCCGCCGGGCAGGCACAGCAGTCCCTTCCTGCTGCAGGGCTCGGCCAACTGGGCCATCTCCTCCTGGTCTTTCTGCGCGGGGTGCAACGCGGGCAGGCATTCGACGGCCGCCAGCTCGGGGCAGATCTCGGAGAAGCGAGGCACGTTCGCCAGCAGCTCGTTGTCGGCCCCGTCGTCCGCGGGGCTGTCCTGGTTGATCCACGGAGTCCACGCGTCGCAGTACGGCCCGGTGACTGCGAACCAGTGACGTCACACGCGCTTTCGCTTCACCTCTGTGCGTGCCAGTCCCAGGAGCCGCAAACCATGTTGCTCTCTCATTACGTCCACTATTCAACAACTAGTACGCTGCTTGGGAAGGCACAATGCGGCTATCAGCGCAATAAAGTTGGGTCCCACTCCGCCTTGCATGTGGCGTTCGTCTCTGCTGTATCGTGCAGTATTAGTGGGCTTTCAGCGAACACGTTTGTCCACTGTGAGTGAGCACCGACTGTACCTGTACTTTTGTTTTTGTTTCCTGACTTGCTCGACGTATGCATAGATGCGTAGTATAGATGTACGTTGCATTTGTTCAGACGTGGAAAGCAGTGCGGAAAGCACAAGGCACAAGCAAAAGGTGTCTTCGGAGGGCACAGCGCTCGAGATGAACTCATTTAGCAGCGATAAGAAGGAAAAACGCGAGAACCGAGCGCAGTGAACTAGCACGGAGCAGAACCGAAGGAGAACTAAAGGAGAGTGTAAGCATAGATGGTGCTCGCTTATTAGCTTCGACATTGTAACCGTAACCCAGGCCTTGAAAGCCCATTTGGATTGCCCTTGTGTTTCCCGCTTTTGCTTCCGTGTAGGCTAAGAAGCTATTCCAGGTGTTTGATGGATGCCCGGCACTAATCTTAAAAATAAGGCTTTTAGGCAAGGAGAAGCTTTTTGTGCCATAGTAATGCCAGCGTTGGCGGACGTCGAAAACAGGCCAGTCATGCTAACTAGTAAAGTGATTAACTAAATTCTGAGAGTTAACTTTTTATCTGTTACCGATAGGCGCCTGATTGCAGTTAGCGACATGAAGCCGGCCGTTAGTAAAAGCCATATCAGTTTTTACAGCTTCGAAAGCATGTTTTTCCTCACCCGCTGTGGCTGAACAAATCTGGTCCATTTCTCGCGCCATTCGAAAACCGGGGAGAGCAAAGCGACGTCCACAAAGTCGCGACGCACCGTGACGCACATTCTTTGTCCCGCTGCCCGCACCTCGCCACTCGTTCCCAACTGCGTAGCTCTCCATATGAGTGCACGAACGGCAGACACGGGGCAAGGAGTTTTTCGGCAGGGGCCCCAGGCAATTTCTTCTGGATGCGGGGGGATGGGGCGTGGCTGGCAGCTGGCTACGCACTGCCAAAATAACGAGTGTGAGGAGGGCGCAACTTGATTTCGGGGGGCCCCTTGGATACGTGCCTGCCTAACGGATATATAAGCAAGGACTATAGTTGGTATTCGTTAGTGAAATACAGACAATAGCTAACAGAAGAAAGTTCCGCTAGCGGCTATGGTAGCTATGAAACTCCAGCACTCGCTATAATGCTTTCTATATGTACACGTACAAGTATGAATAAAGTCGCCTTAGCAGCTGTAACGAGTTAAATCAGCGAAACGCACGCCGTTATCAGAAATCTTTTCTTTATGGCCTGCTGCCACATTTCGCTTTCGGCTCTTTGACCTTGGGTTGCTGTCTACTCCGCCAAGTTGCTGCCCTAGATCTTGGTTGTCACCACACGCCTGCGTTTCCCGTCTGACAGAGCGAGCTCATAACTCATCGCGAACAGCCGGGATAGGTAGCAGGCGGAAGACGATGTAGTGTCTGTCCCCAGGCGCCATTACTCAACGCAACTCGGCAGATAAATCGTACACGACTTCCGCATTTTGCGAGCTACCTTCGAGTTTCTAGGGAAAGCTTTTTTTGTTGCTGTTGTGCAAGATCTTGCAGATCTTTCCTTCTCTGCCATTCGTTCTCCTGTCAACAGAGTCCCGGCGTGATGTTCTATGAGCAGAAATACTCTCGCCTGCCCGACCGGTGTGCGACGGCTGCAGCGCACACTCTTCGTCTCAACCCTTTTTTTATTTCGCGACATTTAAGAAGAGATCGTGCAGCTATATACAATCATATATAGGGATTGCACATACGTGACATGCCAATATATGATAGAAAACTCACTTTTTGTGATATACGCCATACCACCAGTGCTTGTGACACCTTACTATGCTCTGTGATGGCTTCTTGGTTTTCAGGATTTCTTGACGTCTTTACTCACACGAATCACCGACGTGTTTTGAGATAGCCTCCAGCAATCGGAGTCAAAGACGAGTTTTCCTCTTGGAAATCAAGGAAATCAAGCCGCACCACCGTGTCTTGTTTCGACGGGATAAAGGAAACCGCCTGGGAAAGGACTGCAATTGTTTCAGAGTCCGCGGAGTATATATTTTTTCGGCCTTTCTGAATCCCTTATTTTCCTGCGTAGTCCTTGCTAGGTTGAGCGGCTTACTCTCGGCACAAAAATAAAATCGGGCTCGCATCCGAGCGCATTTGTTTCCGGTCATCGTTATTCACATCTCCTGTACCTTGCGCAGTGAGCTTATTCTTAGTCTGTCTTTTACACTTACATCCTCACCTGCTTATGTTCCATCCGTCTGAAGAAATTTCTCTCTCTTGCGTACGGAAAGAAAATTTGTTTTAGCGGAGTAAGAAGACCACGCGGTAATGCTCTGATATGCACGCAAGGCTCCAGCAGAAAAAGAAGAATAAGCGATTCTTCGAGCAAAATAGTACCGCAAAAAAAAGAGGTAAAATAGGCCGTCAACCACCATTACGAGAGAGTTGTAACGAAAAGACTACGGCAGGGCACTGCAACTACAAGCACGGCCAATGTTTGCGGCTCTGTTTTTGTTTGCATTTCAGCTCGCGCGTCCCAATGACTCGGAACACTCACGTGTGACAGTGGTTGGCACCAAAGAAGCCACGGTTGTCTCCGGGACTTCGGCTGCGTATGAAAAAAGCACAGAAACTTTATTCAATAACCCATCTCCTTGCTCAAAATGGGTTTTTGTGCTAATATTTTTTAATCCCGCTTTCTGCGCATGGTGTGCATAAAGTCGTGCACCTTCTGTATATAGTATTTTGATTTTTATGCCCGTATTATACGCACAGATACGTTACTTCTCGCGTGAGTCATGCACAAAACGCACCAAATGTGATTAAATTGTGCGCACGCCCTGCGGAAAAATGTAATTCTAGGAATCACCACAGACGATGCTTTACTAGACCTTTGCTGAACTACTGCGATTGGCGTGTTCGCAAGGATTCCTCGCGCGCTTTTCTGCTGTATCACATCTGCACAAACAAAATAATGTTAACAGTTTTCTTTTCCACTAACACGGTCTCCGAAGCTCGTACGCTCTCCGCACATTTTCAAAGCGGCTCTTATATTCTTTGGTACTGTTTGCCCCACAAGCATACGGCATCGAAGGGATCACACAGGCCGTCCGCACTCTGTTCGCACGACGGAAGCCACACGAACTCACCGCACTGGCAGTAGACGCGCATCTCGTAATCGGAGCAGGCTCCGTCGTCCTGGTCCTCCCGGAGGCAGCGCAGCCCGGTCTCGGCCGAGCAGAGCAGCGACTCGCCCGTCTCGTTCCACGCCACGTGGCCCCCCACGGTGCGGCACTCCACGCGCACCATGTTGTCCACGGGGCAGCGGTCCGCGTGCGCCAGCAGGATCTCGAAGTCGTTGCCGCGCTGCGCCGCCACCGACATCTTGTTCTGAGCTAACGTCAACTCTGCGTGGCTCGTTAATTGTGGCTATACGATGACGTCTTAACGGCAGGTCGATAAAGTCGCATTCGTTGCTGGGACAAGCAGCTTCAAATTCTTTCCACCTCGCTACATTCAACTTTAGAAGAACTTTTTCTTCGTCTAGATGGTGAAGAGGGTCACAGACGTGACGTGACCTCTTCAGATCGGAAATGGCATATCTTGAACGGTTATGTTGATAGTGTTGTGTGTGAACCGGTATCTGCGCATGTCCGGGTTTTTCCTTATACTTGCTGCGCTGTCAGCGAATGAAGTTAGATGCAGTTTAGCGCTAGTCCTGTGTGGTCCTTTCTTGTGTTCGTCTTGGCTGCGTTATAGTTATTTTGTTACATCCCTACATTGAAACTTGTACCGTCTGCACCGAAAAGGACTCCGTGATTTTTATTTGTTTTGAAGTATCCGATGCATTTGTAGCCTTGCCTCAGGGATGTGCGGCCAATCTGTCTGGACAGGTCTAAGTGCGTTTGCGAAAACGAGCAGTGACGGCGAGAACGTTATTTCATTTTTAATGCGATAGCACTAGGTTGCTGTCTCACAAAAAAATTTCCCGTCTCTCTGTCACGAAATTTCATCATTGCTCAAGATTGTCGTGACGTCATCAGCACTGCTAATTTTGAATATCTGAGGAGCGCCAAAATTTGGAAGTGAGCCCACCCTTAAAAATTCCAAAGGACCCCCAAAATTTTGGAAGCATATAGGCGCAGCCCAGAAAATGAATTAAGGTGCATTAGTGAGGACTAGTGGGTGGATTCATGGGGATTAGGGGGTCGGATTAGTATAATCCCCCGTGATATTTCAATGCAGAGTACTCCAACATTATGTAAGGCCATAACTCATGCATACCATATAAAGGAAATGTAACTAGTTCCAACAGGAATTTGGGAGGAAAAGTCGCAAGGAGCATCATTAGAGATCCAATGCAGGCACCATAACAGGCAATCTAAATGCTGTCGCATTTTCTTCCTTAAGTATGTGGTTAAGAAGGCCCCCAACCAAGCTTTTGATTTCTTTAGGTAGCAAGAGCTGCGTTTTCAGTTAATCTAGTCTCATTTTCATTAGAGTCCGGTAATCTGTATAGCGCAGGCCAACCTGAGTTTTTCGGCAGTGTTTTAAAGTTCGCACAGATGGACGCGGTATGAGTGAATGACAATGAGCCCGTTAAAGGCACACAGGCGAAACACTGAAATTGGCCTGCACTGATATGGCCACATCCTAGTGACAAAACTACTTTCAATGCAAACACAGCTAGCCAAAAAAGATCAGAAACGAGCTTTCATATGCTCGACAAGACAAAACTGTTTTCACAACCTTACTGCAATGACAAGCCCGGGAGTTCCGGACCAACACTTCTAGTTTTCACGGCTGCCACTACGACTTGCGTGGCGCTGAACACTGAAAGTCACTAAAGCTCCTGGACGGATAATAGCGCCAACTGCTCCCCTCCGCCTCCGCTGGGGTGTCTGCTGCAGCAGCAGACGGCTGAAGCGCTGTGGCAGGAAATGCTTGGAAAACTTTGTTCGACCTTTGCGGAGCGGTTTTTAAGGCGCAATTTTTGCTCTTCACTGAGTAAACAGCCTCGGGAATGACGTGTCGATATGAAAATAGCGGTTCTTTGAAGAGTAAAACTCTCGAATATTCAGAACGCGTACCGCATGCGAGCACTGCCATGAAGTGCGCGGAGAACATTGCGGCATTTTCCGTGTCTCGAGCATTCACTGAGTGCAAAGAGGGCTGTGGGCCCCTTTACGTCGAGTCCATTTGCACTTGGAGCATTCAAATCGCGCAGCCACGCCAAGGGCGACCGGCGCGCACGGAAATAAAAAGAACGAACTAAAACGCGTGGGAAACGCTCCCGCTGTCAATAAAACAAAAACGCGCAAGCGGAGCAGGCTGTGAGGAAGGAGCAAGTGTCGGAGTGAGCGCGGTGGTGGCAGCATCTAATGATGGCGTGGCTTTTGCAAGGATCGAGGGGCTCTGAAAATCACCGCGGCAATTCCGAATCTCCGGAACACCCCGACGAAACAGGCGATTTTAGCGCAGGAAGCCGGCCACACTTTCCGGCGAGGGAGAACAGTCAGCCATGATATTCACCATGTTAGCGCAGACTCTTATGGGACCAACTAGTTGTCTCAAAATCCGAGGTTTTTAACATCGCATTCAGCTACACGGTGTTCCCTACTGGCGGACACAGGTGAGGCTATTTGCTGAATGTCCGGGAAAGATGGGCATATGTGTCAAATGCGGCAGATGAGTGAAGCTAGGCGGCGGCACTCGTCTCTTGTTTGCCGCGGTCAGGGATTACTCCACGATGCACTCGGTGGCATCGCCAAACTCACGAGTATGCATCGATCGGAGTGGTATTGGAACAAAGAACTTCTCAACAGTGGATGCATCTGTTGCGGCCGAACAGAAGTACACAGGGCCACGAAGGTGGGAGTCCACTGAGGGCGCAAATTTGATGCAGTTTTCCTCAGAGCTTAGGAGGAGAAGCCGGAAGATGGCTTCCTGATGAGAGAGCTCCACGTCGTTCGATGACACCGTGGAGAAATCGAAAGGGGGCCAACGTCGACATTGGCGTCACCATTAATATTGTCGCAGAGTTTATTTATTTTTGTTTTCCAATCTTATGTCTTTTATCGACACCAGTATACAGCTTCATGTTCACTATGTGGAGTGAGTTATCATTCTTATCTCTCCTGAAGAGACAAAAAAATTTGATAAGGGTAAGAAAAACGTAATTTTTCACCACTTTTTAAGCAGATTTTGCAGATTCTTTATGCTCCTGCAACAATATTTGGCCTGCGGGCCCTTGTATGAGCCAGACGCTTCTATAACGGTTTGGTTTGGATTTATGGGGCTTAGAAATCGACTCAGGCTATGCGAGAAGCCGAAGTGTAGGGCTGCGGATAATTTTGACCACCTGGGATATTTTAGCGTGCACTGACATAGCACAGTACACGTGCCTCTAGCGTTTCGCCTCGATTGAAAAGCGACCGCCGCGGCCAGGATTCAACCCGCGTGTTTCGGGTCAGCAGCCGAGCGCCATAACCACTGAGCCACCGCGGCGGGTTGTTTCTGTAATTACAAGAAATGAAAACCAAGCATCGAAACTCAGTATTCGCAATTACAGTGTGATAAATGTCATTACGCTGGTACGAATAGGCGGTAAAAGCAGGGCGACATAACATGCCTTGTCTCTGTACTGTCGCCCTAAAATAATCCAGCCCAAAACAACTCATAGCGTCGGAAATGCCGTCATGTACTCTATGCTTTACAGTAGCCACCCACAACTTATTTGTGCAGTCTCTCGCTCTTGTTCAACGCAAAATTAATTTTCCAAACAGTTGCATGTGTATGAAGTATGTGCATGTGTGTAAACGGTTAACCGATAAGAGGTTCGAAAAACAGTGCGACGGTATATCTCTACATGGTCTCAAAACAAGTCGACAAAAGAGTTTATAGATAGCTGCCTGCTCAGACATCAGGTTCAGACTCGGAGGGTGTGCAGACAGTCGGCCTTCACATACGTATAAATGACTCGTGCACGATGTCTACCTAACAGTGACGGTACAACATACTGGCCATCAGCAATATATATAAATGCACACTTCCAGAGCAGCAGATGGCGTTGATATATGTCTACAGAATCTGGGTAGAGTGCCTACAGACTACTGAAAGACACTTTTCTCAAGTGAGGCTCATGTGCCACCAGTTAGTTCTCCCACATTGTCTCCTTTCAATGGTCAGACGTCGGGTAATAAACGATAAGCAGGCGGCACAAAACTGTTATTGGGATGGATTAAGCACAATGGGGTGGAAGACGAGAGTTATCCCGTGGTCGCAGGACCACTGCGTACCTGGAACTGTGGAGTGGACATGCTGTACCAGTCGGACCAGCCGCTCTGGTCACACGTCTTCAGCTCGATCGGACAAGGTCGGCCGATGCACTCAATTTTTCCCCTCTTGCAGAAACTGTGAAAATGCAAACAATAAATAAAGGTGATGGGAGAGAAACAGTAGTTCAGTCTCTGAGTCACAGTGACCTTTAGTTTAATTCATTTCGACATACTTAGTTAGAGTGCTTTCCTAACATGTTTTAGAATCCACTGTCCTCACTTAGCCTTGGCTGGAATTGATAACTGCAGAATTGATTGGTGACAATCATAGAATGACGAGCTAAACAGATAGGTTCCAGGTTTATACCGTCACTTTTCTTCACTCCACTGACTGCTGGAGGTGTTCTTGTACCGTGAAGTAGATTTTCCGACAGCTGCTACTATTTCCTCGCGCTTTTAAAATACAGAATATCAAGCAACGGCATACGCCTTGATTATTGTCACAAGTTTCTAAACCAGCATAGTCAGGAAATTGATGACAGAAAATACTGCTTTCTGGGAGATCCCTTTATGTTGCTCATACCTTTGTTCCATCTTTGTTAAGGACGCATAGAGTCGTACGAATTTCTCGGGCCGTTTGATACTGCCATAAGTTCGTGCTTACAGCAGCGCTGTCCAGATAGGAATGCTCCTTCTGCAAGACCTCATCTTGCCCTACGATAAAAAATAAGCTAACAGGATGCATATTGCAGTCAGAGCAACCTGAGCTGCGCAATCGGGGATATGGGACCTAGTGCGATCCTCCTTTTCGCAGCGTATAGGAATGTTCAAAGTGGAAATCTTACTGAAAAATTTAAAATATGTTCCAAAGAGTGAATCTTAGATCCTCTCGAACCAGCAGCCACACAGTCTTGATTCTAGCGAGCACCACTGAAATGGCGCCATATTTTCCAACGACTAGTGGGCAGGACTTCTAACGCTTACTTTACGCGTTCCTGTAGAGTACACTGAGGCCTGTTCACACCAAAATAAGCGTAGCGACCGATAGCTGATTGCTGCCATCGACGGCATGCTGTTTCTCGTCGACGTAATGCTCTGCTTGCTTTCCCTGAGGCAAGCTAATCATGCGGTTATTCTTCGTCAGAGCTCTTGTTTGGTCCGAAACACGCGTGATTATTAGAAAACCCGGTGGGCCCATAATTGGGAGAAGAACTGTGCAGAGATTGGGGGAGGTCCGGAGCAATCCCGGTTTTCGAATTTCCTGGCAGATGATCTTGGGAAGGCAATTTTCGAAATTGATTTGAGAACCCAACCAGGTCTCATTCTTTGCATATTTCGTCGAGGGGAGAACGAATTGTTCAGCGCGGGCGTGTCCGGGAGAGATGGAACGGGGAGGTCGAGGTAATGGGAGCGTGGTTAATTAAAACGGAGCCCCCAGGCCGTGGCGCAACGAGACACCGCTAGCATCTGGGATTTCCCGAGGTTATCGATTCAGGTACGCTTTCTCGTCTACGTTGCGCGTCTTGAGGCGCGCTCGTCTCCGGGATTCGCCATCAGCAGTCGCGTTCTGCGCGCGTTCCTCAAAAGCTCTCAAGCGTTAACCAGAACCCAGAGGAGAGATACCCTCGGAAGCGTTGCTGGCTAGACGCGCGTCGTGTTCGGGCAGGCCATGCCAAAGAACCGCGATTCTTTGGTATTCAGAAAAGTGCGATAACTTCAATCACCTTTAATGAACGTTCTGTTGAAGTCCTTTCCCAAAAACTGCTTCCCGACTTTCCATTGCGGCGTAGTGCTTCTGGCATCGATACAGAAAGAGGAGCTAACTCCACTTGATGAAGGAGGAGGTGTGGTGAGGTGGCTGGTCTCTGGGAAAGAGTAGGTGGGGCGGGGGGGTCTTCTTACATCGAGGCTCCATACAGATAACGCAGCCGCTTTCGCCAGGTGTCACTGCTGCTGCTGTTGCAGTCAACGGTACCGTAACAAAATGTGGCATGTATTTGGAGCTTTGGCTGGTGATCGAAATCCTTTGAGCGAAAAGTGGACTATATACAAGATGACAAAAGTTATATTTACTCCGTACGTGGTTAAAGCAGTGCAGATGAGAGTGCGTATACCCATAACAGCAACCTATGCTACTCACGACAGGGTCCTCGAGAGGTTGAGTGCCGTGTGCTGAATTTTATTTGAATTTTATTGTCCCCTCGCCGGGACAGCATTGTTTTTAGCGCTGCATGTCGTGCGAAACGCAACTCGAAACTTTTTAGGGTAAAAACTATCTAGCAAAGAGCCTGCAGTCACCTAAACTGCAATAGGGAGGCTGCCCAGGAAAAGACAGACCTTTCCCACGGCAGCAGGTTACAATGGAGCTGACTATGCAACCTCATCCAGGTCAAGCGCTATACGGTATCCATTATGACCATTGCTTTCCGAATGCATGTTTGGCAGATTTAATGTGCCGTTAATTACACCGTGGCGAACAATGATCTGTGGTATTAAAAAAAAGCGCGTCTATGTATGAAGTCGATTTGCTAGCCTCAAATATAAATTGGCTAACGACCGGTACGAACGGCTGATCTGGAATATGGCGGTTAACCGAGAGTATAGTGATAGCAAAACGCGACTTCATTTTCAGAACATCAGCTGGTGAACAATGGCATCTTCTTCGTCATTTAACGCAATATGGATAAGTGAGTGGGTGTTTAATTAGCTTCTTGTGCACCCCGCCGGGTGACACGAACATTTGTATGTGTCACCTGTATTTTCGTTACGAGGATCGATAAACCGATTATGTTAAGAATAAACTGCTATTGATTCATTGTTTAATTAATCGATTGATTGTTAGATTGATTGATCAAAAGACTGAGTGGCTGAACTGGGAGCACTTACCACGACTGGCAAGGGTTGGGCGTGGCCACCCTCTCGCCCTCCTTGTACAGCACCCCTCCGGTGCTGCAGCCGGTCTCGGGCGGCGCCTCGCACTCGGCGTACGGAACGCACCGGTGGTCGGTGGCGTTGCGGTGCACCTCCCCCGCGGGGCAGCGTGCGGGTGAGCAGCCCTCGAGGCACACCGGGGCAGCTTCGGGGCAGTTCTCCTCAGAGGCCGGGTGCAGGCAGTTGGGCGCTTCGCAGCCGCTCACGCAAGCCGAGTACTCGTCGCAGGTTGCGCACTGAACCGCTGCGATGAAATTTCTTATTTCCTTACCGCACTTCACCGATCCTTTCTGCTGTACGGGTCACATCGGTGCCTGCCCCTTTCGCTACACAGACACTCGCACACCTAACTGGATACCCTGGATACTAGGCCTGCGTCTATCGGGGCAAAAAGGGAAGAAGAGAAAAAACTGACTGCTATGCATTCTGCGGTTTCAAATGAACGGCGGTGTAGCCTAGCCTCCGGGATCCATGCAAAAAATTGTGTCGATGCACCGCAGCTTACTTCTGAACTAAGCGGGTAGTGACGATATTTTTATTTATTTATTTATTTGCGCGTTCTAGCTTATGAAAGGGTCCTTTTTGATTGAATGTAGCGTCTTCATCGTTACGATTTGATGATCTGTTGTTACATGCCAAGTTCATTTCGTCTTCAATGTCACCTTAAGGGAACAAAACAGGCATGTTTTCTGAGCTTTACCTGGCTTACATTAAGTAAATGTAGGCCTTTGTAGGACTGAGTGACAGGCGTTATTATCAACGGCTCCTTAAACAAGCTTCCATAAAAAGAAACGCGCGGCAACAGACACTCGAATATAGCATAATCGAAATTGTTCTTTCTTTGTGCATGCAGCCAACTGAGTACGCTTACTGAACGTGTGTGCTGTAAAAAAAAAATGTCACCGGGCTGACAGTCTGCTTTATTGCACGCATGACAGCAAGCGGTAAATTGAAAATTTATCTACTAAATGGGCGATAAATTTAGCAAAACTTCGGTGGGAGTTAGCTGGTGGGGCATGGCTCGTAACAGGAAGCGCTGCAAATTTAGCTGCGAGAAAACTGCGAAAACGTTTCGACACACGCCAAGGCTTAGAATTCGGTGCAGTCTGCACGTGTACACGTGTATGCATTTTATTACGTTTGTATCAATTCTTGTTCGTTAAGCGCACTCAGCGTTTTACTGTCGCTAGAGCCAAGAAGAAGGAACTGAGTTGTTAGCAGACCTTCACTGTTTCAGTTCTTTAAGCCGTAGGCAGTTCTGCAGCTCTTTCTATTGCATACACTTTGGGAGAAATAAAAAACTAATTTCTTGAATTTTTCCATCTTGCCTACATGCAGAACTCTTTCAGTGTGAAGGGTTTGAAATACCATTGGGCACCAACCCGTGGAAAGGGCACTGATAGTGGTGGAAAAAATGAGGGCTGCCTGAAACGAAGGACAGAGTGAACTGAGTGATATCCCGGGATACCAAAGTTGACTCCAAGGCAAGGGTAACGTAGCGTCGGGTAACAATAAGTCAGGTGGTTGATTACAATTACAAGAGGCAGCGATGATGGGAGGTGAAACCTCTCTGTTGATGACGATGAAGGTAAGGATTCAGGAGCGCAGCAGCACAAAAAGGAAGCGCTGACAACAACTCACGGCAGAGCTCCTGCGACCGCCAGAGTACGCGCACTCCTCTCTGGGCGCACTCGTGGGCGTAGGCGGACAGGGACGTACAGAGACACTCGCAGTCGCCGCCCGTGTCGCAGGAGCAGGTGTCCGACACGCACCTGCGGGCGTCAGGAAGACGGTCTAATTTCTGAGCTCACAGAGGCCGAAGCCTAGGCACGAAAAAGCGACGGCTGTTCTCGGAAGCAAAGTTGCGATCCTGATCGATAGAAAAGCTTCATACCAACTCACATCATGCAGATGCGCTGAACCAAGGTATAGATGAAAGTATTAACTTGGCGTATAAAGTAATAAGTTGACCTAAACAAGAGGAACACTCCCTCATTAATGCGTACGCCACAACGGGCCCTCATTTTCCCTTGCTGCCCTTGTCTGATCACTAACGTTGCTAAAGTGAGATCAGGCTTCGGAGCATGCTGCTGGTGCAGAAAACGCCGTTCCTTCAAACGCTTCGTTTCTGCCCGGCATGTGCCTGCTCCCCCTCCAGATGTTCCCTACAAGCTGCGCGCCACGTACAAGAGTTTCGACTCACGGAATTCAGAGACAGCGAGAAGCTCTCAGGGGTCTTCGCGCTGAAAACGTTTTCGCTGTCGTCACGTGCTCAGACACTCGGGAAAGGAGATACGCACTTTCACTTTGATATCGACCAGCGCGGTCGTGTGCACTATTTCCAAGAGGAAAATAGACCTTATCTCAACATGAGCGTGGCGACAGCAATGAGATGCCATTGCGTTCACTGCTGCTACACCGTGGGTGCAGAGGAGGGGCCAGAGTTCTGAAATCCTACCAATAAGGAAACTCCGACGAAATGTCCGGTCATAACCAACGGCACATTTCTGGACGCACGGTTATGGCACGGCGACGCCTATGACCTTAAAAGTAAGCTATTAGCGCCGCCCTTGCATTTATATATCTCTACTGCACTCATGCTTTCAGAAGCGCTGAGTAGTTCACCTGAACAAAGGAGGTAGCGTAACTTTCCGCTAGCATCCCATCTTTGACCGAATCAAGGCGACATATTTTGATCCATGCATTATCCGGGGACTTCCGCAAATGGCGTAATCAAAACGCTATAAGGAACAATAGCCTTGTTCTCGGCGCCCTCTGTGCCTGGCTGATAGGACGGTTTGAAAATGACATGCATTTTAGATCGTTTGCTCTTATTTTAATACAGGATATATTTTAGGACTGTTCTCTGAGGCTTCTTGTCGACTGGTTTCAAACAGGTAATTTTTATTAAACTGTCCGCACTGTTAGCCCGCCTTTGGAATATGAAGAGTGTACCAAGAAAAACACAACTGGTGCCACTGTCAAATGATGAGAGTATTTCGATCTTATCCCTATTAAATGACCATCTTCTTTCTGTCTTATTGCTATTAACTGGTGAAATTGCTCAAATTTTATCACTACCAAACTATTCAACTTGCATGTTCATAACTGGCAGTGTATGCCATTAAGCGGCTAACTAAGACATAGTTATAATGGGGAATGCAGCCCGCACAGTGACCACATAAAGACGCGCTGCGGGAGTGCGCAGCCCATTAGGTCTATTATCTGCGACTTTTCCTGTGATTTCGCTCGAATGAAAGGCATCCCTTGTATCCTTGGTTTTACCTTTCGTGCGTTCTTGCTTTTTTTAGCTTCGCACTTTTAAAGAATTGCCTTTTTTGTATAATATTGAATGTAATACTCCGATAATACCTATGTGCAGTTTTTGAGTGGTCTGATTGACGGCCGCTGCCAGTCAAGCCCTTTAAGGCTTTGGTAGGCCGGGCACTTGTATCTGTCGTCATTACGCGCAATAAAGTTTGTAAGGTAAAAAGCACTCACAATAAAACGCTTCAGGTCACTGCGGTAACCCGCACTGGAGGAATGCGAAAGCACTGACGCCTCCTCTTTTCTCTTTCCCTCTCTTTGCTTCACTTGTCCCTTCACGTCACATTTACTCGATTAGGCGCTGATGTAAATTCATCCAATTACCACGATTAATTGTCTTTCTTTATCAAATTCCATCCATTGCAGTTTGAGTTTTCAAACTTGGCACCACGCGTTTCCCTGGCTCCACCCACATTTTGGATATTTCTGGCTCTAATTAAGTGACTAATCAACTTATGGGCATAATTCTTGTTTCTACGTTAACGTCACATCATTCTCGTTCAATTGCAACCATTTGTTTGGCGCTACCTTTTCTAAGTTCCCCACTACTGCTGCGGACACGACCTTGTCGACATGGAGTTGTAAAGCTTTCGCCTCCTTAACAAAAGAGGCGCTACGTGTGAGCATGCAACGCAAGCCATGATGGTGCCTCATTTCCAGTGTACCGCCCTCACCGGTCGTAGTAGAGCTGCACGTCGACCTCGCTGTGGCACTCGCGGAAGGGCTGCTCCATGAGCGCCCCGCACCGAGCGGCGGCCCACTGGCGCCGCTCGGGCCGCAGCACGCATCCGTGGTGCGGCTCCTGCGCGGGCGCGCAGTACGGGTGGAGGCGCCAGGCGTCCACGAACTCCTCGGCCCTGGGCAGCGCGGGACCGCCCGACGGGGGCACCAACTCGTCCGTGCCGTCGCCGTTGAAGTTGCCGCAGAGGCCGCTCAGCTGCGCACGACGGCGAAAGGGACGGCAGCCACTTTTGTCACTCTCTCGTCACAGCCACTTTGAAATTAATGTGAAAGCTACCTATTATTAATTACCACTCACTAGGGAATGTTACATGACAGTTACTTGCCAAAGGTACTGCATGCAACGTTTATAAATTACTTCTGTTTATGGCGACCACCTACACCTGTGACAGCTCCAGCAAGCATTCCAGCTATCTAAATTTATCTCACCTCCAAAGAACAGGTTTAATAAAGAAATTTGGCCCGCTTTGCGTACTCAGAATCTGATGCTCAGCCAGCGCAAAGAGGAGCAGCGTTTTTCGATAAAAGTCATTTCAAAAGCAATTGATTACTTCTTCTCAAAAATTACTGCCGGCAAGGAACTCTGTTCATTGCCAAGCTACGAGACCAGAAAAGTCATTCATTGCGTTGAAAATCACTGGAGGCGCTAAAAAATTCAGTGATTTGATCGTAGTAATTTAATCCCTGGCATGCCTGGCACGGAGCGGGTTAGGTGAGAGAAGGAAGCGTATTTAACGAGCCATACAGCTGGAAAAGCAAGCTACTGCGCAAAGGTGTGGCGGAAACGGGGTTAAAACAGCGACAAACAGAAGAGAAGAACGCGCTAATTCGTAGCGAAGTACCTCGCCAGGCGCGCGATCACTATCGTCCTACAATTTCTGTGAACGCCGAAATCTGTCCTCAGGTCGCAATCGTTTTTCATTTCCTATATTTCCGTGAATAAACTCAATGCAGAGCTGGAGCACTGTTCTCGCTTTTTCAACCTTAGATTATTGTGTCTGATTCTGCTCGCCCTTTTCCTTGTACTGCTGCTCGAGCCAAACCGAAGTAAACGAAAATAATAACTATTACAGATTCATGATTTACCTCCCTCATTACTGCGATACTAATTAATGCGCAGCCTGTACGAACCCTCACAGGCATCTAATAGGGAGCTGTTCAGCAGACTATCGCAACATACGCCGGACTAGGTCCTGTAAACGCGCGGCAGGCTCACCTCCGTACTTGCAAAAGAAACGTCAGACGTAAGTCAACTGAGCCACATTCGGAATTAGTTCCGGAAGATCAGTGGAGTACAGCAGCCTGCCGCCAATTCGGACGCACCTTCCCGGCCCAGGTGGGTCCGGCGACCACGTAGACGCGGGTGTGCTTGTCCCAGTAGACGCCCAGGCTGCCGCGCACGTAGACGGCCACGAAGAGGCCCATCGTGCGCACGCTCAAGGCGCTCCCTTCGGCGACCGGTGGCACCGGGTGGCCCTCGGTGAGCACCAGGGGCTCCTCCGAGCCTGCACCAGGGGGTCGCACTACGGACCACTTCCCGACAGCAAGGTTCGCACAATCGGAGAAGGAAGCGGCACGAAAGTTGAGCTTAAGCCCACCTCGTACGATAACGACAACAACACGCGACAATGGCGACTGTAGTTACGGCAGGGACGCGCACCGGATTTAAATAAATAAAAGTGCAAGACTGAACATCAGCACAAACTGCATGGCCTCTACTGCGAACTGAATGCGGTTTGGTAAGGCGCATCACGCCCGACAGAGGTTGTGAAAATGTAGATAGTTCTCATTTATCCTATTGCAAGTATAGCATATCCTCGCTGGACTGCATAAACCGCATTACCTAACCTATTTATGAAACCACACTCAAGCTCTCAGCAACCGGAGACGGAGATGTGCTGTTGAAAGGTCAATCATTGAAAAGCCTCATCGAGCCTTTTAGCCACCACAGAAACTTCTACAGGCGCATTCCTTCATCTTAAGTTGAGAGAATGGTTCCGAATTTTGCTGTTTCTTCTTATGCGTCTAAACTGCGTTGGAAGTTTCATCGTCCTTAAATTCAGAAAAGAGACCAACTTTCTTATTTGGTTCCTGCAGATGATTAAAATATTCTCAACAAACCTTCCACTTTTCTTTCTTTCTGTTATAGAGGGCCTTTAATAATGATATTGTGGTAGTCCATAACTTTTCTCCTAAATTTTCATTGCCTAGCAACTGCAGGCGTGGGGCCGTTCATTATGGCCATTTGCTGTAGAAAATCTAAAAAGCGAGGTTGCTATCCCCTGAAACAAAAACGGGCGAAAGAATGAAGGACAAAAACCTCCTTCTAACAAGCGTCCCCATCCTCAGCTTTTTCGCCTCATTGATTTCTTTTCACAAAGCTTTGTTATCCGTAAGCAGGTGTTGGTCTGCAATGGCCGCTTTACTGTGAAAGTCAAAATTCTTATAATCCTTTTGTGGGGACCTCCACGAAGTCGAAATCCACGAAGCCCGCCCTTATCTACAGCTCTGGACCTACTCGCGATCGGGCGCAGGCAAGGCTAAAGTAACCTTGTTAGCATTAAACGATTTCGAGCATGCAGTCATTGCCTCAAAGAATTTGCCCCTCCGACGTCACCTAAGATCGCACACAGGTCATGTTAGCTGCAGACACCAATACCGATCGATCGATCGATCGATCGATCAATCAATCAATCAATCAATCAATCAATCAATCAATCAATCAATCGAAATTGAAGGTTGGGGCCCTCCTGTTGCAAGCCAACAGTGACAACGATGTGCTTCATTGCAGTTGTCTCAAGTATAGGAACTGCAATTGGCAGTTCCCTCCAAAGCAGCGCAGTAAGGTTAGAGCGGCTAGCAGCGTACTACCTGCGATGACTGTGACGGTCTTGGCGCACGACGACTTGCTTCCGCAGGGCACGTTCTGCACGACCACGCTGACCGTGTCGTTGCCCGAGAGGCGGCCCTTGGCGAGCACGTAGTCGCATGTTCCGCGGAAGTCGAACGCCAGCCCGTCAAAGGTGCGGACGTGCGAGTCTCCCCAGAGGGCGCACGTGCCGGCGCACTCGAACTGGGTGCACAGCCAGCGGCCGCGCTCGCACTTGCTGCAAGGAGAGAGAGAGAGAGAGCGGCCGGGGTGCAAAGTCGGCGTCGACTGTGCAACCAATGCGAATGCGATAAAGTTCACTCAGTGTAGCTTTAGACACAGGCATCGGTAGTATACATTCTGGGGCATTCGCTTCATTGATCAAGGGCAGACAAGCTGGTGCGTTGTGAACGTGGGCTCATCTTCAGCTCGATAAGGGAAGGATACATTATTGTGGTTGAATGAAGGGAATTCACCAAGCTCAACTATATGTAAGGCAGGGAGAAGTTCGCATGCAGTTTTCACCTCAACGACGGATCAAAACTCTGCAACTATGCAAGCTGCAGCGTTTTTAAGGACAGTATGCAAGGGTAGCGTCACGCGCAGATAACATTACCACTGTCGCATTACCCTTGTGATTTGAGGTTGCTGAACGTTTGCGGCAGTACACTGGGTATATATTTTAAGGACACGATGTTTAGGCTGTTCCTGCAGCGTCATCTATCGCTGACGGAAAGGGGAAATGCGTGAGCGAATTAGAATTGGTTGCAGGCAGAACACTCGTTTGAAAGTGGTATGCAGCTTCACGTCGCTCTTAAGCATCACAGGAGCCTTGTCGAATTAGCTGCGCTGCATATTCCTGTTGAACACATTGATAACGTCAGCTAATATCATCATGACGTTCGTCGACCAGCGTAAGATATGCACAGAGATCTGAGCCTATTTTCAGTAAACGTAAATACATACTTGCGCTTTGTTCACTGACCAATTTGCAATTTTGAAAAGCACCAAGTCCAAAGAAGAAAAAGGGGTATTCTCTTGTGTGGTGCTACTTGCCCTTCACATCTTGGCTGACACCATGAAATTTATTTGAAAAAAAAAACTTGGGTAACATTTTATCTTTTTTTACTGCTCCGTTAGTCACGTTGTAGGACGCAAAAAAAAAGTTGGATTATTGGAGCTTGTTTTTCAATCACAATCCTTATTTGCCTTGTGCTACCGTCATGTTTTGACGTTCGGGAGGCATTGAGCCCATTCAGCACCCGCAGGAGGTGAGACCATGAATACAGGCGCGGCGAAGGCAACGTAAAAGCCACTTGGCGTCGACAGCCATGCTTCTTATTAGCCTTCAGAGGTGTTCAGCTAGCGAATTTCCATCCGCTCCGAGCCGAGGCTCCCCGCGTCGCCGCCCGTGCGGTGTTTGTCGGCGCCAGCGCGCGCGTCTACGCACCACTGATTGCATTCGATGTCGATCTTGTCACCGTCGGCGTAGCTGCGTAGCCCGTGCTGACACGGACACTTGGCGGCTGGCACGCAGGACCCGGTCCTCTCGTCACGGACGAAGCCCGGGCGGCACCTGCGCGGGAGAATTGCGAGGGGCATTCTTGTCACGTAGTCTCGGCTGAACATCCCTCGACGTGCTGAAAAGGCCCACGGCGACACACGCTTGAGCGGATTTGTTTCGGCATTCTTTCGACGAGCGCCGGGACGTCGCCACTCCGACATTTCATCGAGTGCCGCCCCGGGAGCTTATCTGTGAGCAGTTAAGCATTGTGACAGCATTTAGCAACGGCTCCGATTCCTTGTTTCTTTTTCTATTTGTATCTAAAAGAGCAGGTCACTCAGGTTTCTTGCCTTTCTGTCACGAACAGCAGTTGCCGATAATCAGTGAGCAAAAGAATGAAAGAATCGTTACGAGACTCCGCCTTTACATCGCCTCATTTAACCCGCAACTAAGTCGTGGCAACTGACACTGTCAGTCAAGGGGCGAGATCACAAACCTGTGACTTCGCAATGAGATTGCGCGGTAAACAATCAGTCCACCAAGTATTGTTGGCGATATACACCCCGTGATCATGCAGTGTCCATTTTCCAACCATAACGAATATATGCTTTCTTTCTTTTTTTTTCAACGTGACCAGCTATTATATAGGGTGACCAGGGGTATTATGGTTTCTGGTCGCCAAAGTATTCTTTTTTACGGTATATTGCTCGTCATACGATTAAGCGGGAAGTGAAATAATATCATTCACTGTTCAAGGTTACCTTGTTTTTGAAACTATGCTAGAGCGTCTGATGGAGAAATGCTGACGCCCAATTTAAAAACACAACAACTAATAATGGGAATGTTTTGAACGGCAGCTTGCCAGAACATTTGATAGTGAGCTGCAATAACCAGTAGGGGACGTGAAAAGGTCAGCTAGTTGGATAAGATTCATCATCATCATCCTGACCACGCCCACTGCGGGGCAAAGGCCTCTCCCATGTCTCTTCAATTAGCCCTGTCCTTTGCCAGCTGCGCCCACCGTATGCCCGCTAACTTCTTTGGTTTGTATTCATAGAAGGTTGTGGCCAAGTACTGCACCAGGGTGGCCAAATCCTGCTCTGGTGAGAGAGTACGTTGTCAGTTCTGGTCACCGAGATCAGGCCGCACTCCAGGCCTGGTTAAGAAATTCCATCGGATCCCGGTAGAGAATTGCGCGGCACCGGGATTCGAGCCCCAGTCCTCTCGCACGCGAGGCGGATGCTCTACCTCTACGCCATGGCTGCCCTCTCTGTACTGGAAAACCTCTTTTAGATCAACGTAGACACCCGCACCTACAACTACATTGCCAACTTCCTCCGCGAAGGAAGAGAGCAAAAGAAAGACGACACAACACAAGCACTTCAGTCATGAAAACTACCGGCGGAGCTTAGGGAACATACATAGGAGTAATGCGACCATTCTGTTTCAATTTTATTGTAGTTCTATTACAATTTTATTCCAGTTATATTCTAATTTTATTTTGATTCTATTCCGACTTTATTTTAATTCCATTTTATTCATTTGGAGTTGAAGCAGTTGAAGGTGCTGTTACTGGTTTACATTTCGTATTTCCTGCCTTTGATGGCGTCACACCGTTTCCACCAATCGCGAGTTTTGTAACGCCGCCACGTTTTTGGAGACGGCAAATTTTGCCGTGGATGAGTCATCCGATGCTTTCGCATTAATAATCGCCATTCTTAGACTGCATTATTTTCGCGTCTGTCTTTACCAAGCAGATACATCGGCGAATTTCCCGTCAAGATCATGCCATAAGACTAAAGTTTGGATCGCGGTATTATGCAGCGATGGCAGTGAACGCATTTTTCATTACCGGCATTCCTTCGTGCCTGAAGATTGGCGGCGCATCACGCAGTGAATACCACTGAAACGCAGCAAGCAGACGAGCGTTATCTGTGCACTGTTCAGAGCGAGAGCTGCCACGAATAAAGTTGATTACTGCGCTACTGACGTTCGCGCCGCAGAGAATGCTATCGTCACTCAGTCAGAACCGACGGATCGCTCACTGGCATCCGGCCTGGCAGACGTCGACAGCGCAGCTTCCGGGCGCGGGAGGGCTGTGCAAGGTGGCGCATGTGGCGGGGCAGTTGGACTTGCACTCGGTGTACTCCTCGTTCGCTCCGCACTCGCCAGCCGAAGGCACCAGGATCACCTCGTCGGCACTGGCCGCTCGGCACTGCCACTGGCCCGCCAAGCACTCGCTGCACAACGAGACACATTGAGAGACTGCCAATGAAAGACTGGCGCAGCAATGCAAACGTTGCACTGCGCTGGTCGCATGGCATACCGCGGCAGTTTTCCTGTCCCACAGCCCGCGTCTTGCCGCTTGTAAGTTTTACGGAGTCAGCTGCTACGCCTGTCCAGAAAATTTCGTTGTAGTCGGCGCCATAAGATGACGCCATGTCACAAGAGGGTGATACTACTCATTATCATTAGTCGCAAGTGCGGTCGGTCACTTCAAAAATAGGTCGCATTAATGGCTTGAGTGGCCATTTAATACAGCTTGTTGTTGTAGCACTTGATTATGTAGGCAGCTGAATACCCGGACGCATTCTTTCGCAAAGACCTTGCACATACAGCTGACGCCGAAATTCGTGCCAACTGAAAGGAAGAGCCGTTGAACTTTTTTTTTTTCGTATAGTATGGTACGTTTTGTGGGGTAATATTCCTCAACAAATTTTCCCCAGTTCCCTTGGCTTCAGGCTATCGAAGACGTTGTCGTTGCAGTCGGTGTCGTCCCTCCCATCATTAAAGATCATGTGTCTCGCTTAGTCGTCGTCTTGCTCGCGTTCTTTGCTGACGAGTGCCAACCAACTCGCCAGGTTGGCGCAGTTGGTCGGCATCGCCTGTCGTCGATATCGTCCCGTCCGCGTGCCTCATTTCGCAGCCCAGTGACAGTAGGCAAGTGCATATAATTTACCACCAGGAATTCGGGCCGAGCGCTCCTAGTTCCCTCGGCTGCCAACACGTGGCCTTTGAACATTAAAAAATGGCGCGGTGGCGTCATCATCTGTGACGTAAGCAAGAAAGCGAATGACCGAGCAGAACAGTGCGTGATAGTGGCACTGGCTGAGAGCTGTCCCGAATCCCTGGTAGTCGGATCCACCCTCGTCTGCACCCTCCGGCAAAGGCCACCTCGGGCAGTCGCATTTGAGCCAGAGGCCGCGTACAACCGCGATGCCGAGTGCACACTTCCCCTCCGCCGCGCCCCCTCACTCGTTGGCTATACACTGCGGCTATTTGCCTCCGTTCAGTGGCAGCGGCGTCTTCATTGTGGTAAATCATTTCGGCAGCCGCCTGCCGCGTACCTATAGGGTAAGCGGATGTATACTCCTTCAGCCAGTGTCTCCCCACTGATTGCACGTGGGCCATAAGATGTCCACCATCCCTGTGCAGGGAGGGTGCAGGCATACCAGTGCTTGTCGTGTCTGCGCTGCTTGAATCCCGCCGGGTACTCGTGTCCGGCGAAGAGGCAGCCGCACTGGCTGACCGGCACGCATCGTCCGCGCCGGTCCAGGCTGTAGCCCGGCTCGCAGGCGCAGCCCTCGACGCAGCGGCCGGCGCACGACGTGTTCCGCCCGATGAGTGCGCAGCTCGAGTCGCACACGGGCGCGCAGCTCTGGTACGTCTGGCCGTGCTCGCAGTACACGCCTGCCACGACACAAGCACGCGGCCGTGAAAAGCTGCGTTGCCATGCGGGCCTCTGCAGAGTAAGTGACTCAGAGCGAACGGTCCAACACAGCGGTTATGAGAGCTGTAGACTGAAAATGCGCGTGTGTACTGCTAAGTACATTTGGCACCAGAAAATAAAATAATGCGATGTTGTAAGACTGTGCTAACATCTGAATATTGGACGCACATTTTTATTTTTGCATTTTCTAGGACGTCAAACAGAAGACCAATCTCGCACTGCGTATATATGAAGCGGCCGCTGATTGTACGCTTTTTCCTTGCTCATTCTCTACCATTGCGTAATGTAAATATTAACTTCTTTTTTTCTTGCGGGGTTCTGGCAGTCAGTCATGCACTTACCGCAGACGGGCACCTGCGGTCTCCAGTCGACCACGTGACCCTTGGCGGCGCACGCGTGTGCGTAGTGGGAGAATACCGGGCAGAGGCACTCCGCCGACTCGGATCGACAGCTGCACGAGGCCTGGATGCACAGCTCGAAGTACGGATCCGGACTCACCGACTGGTGGCAAGCTGCGGAACGCAAAAGAAAATTTTCCATTTAATTCCGCCGTATTTATAGGTACTGTAATCCCATCTACGGGATTTCAGCAGCCTGGGGGAACATACATGCGTAGAGGCTCATAATGGCAAAGAGTACAAACCAAACGTACAATTTCAAGCAAGGAAAACTTAAACGGTAAAAAATCAAAAAAGGAAAAAGAATAAAAGCCTGCACAAAGTATACTTGTAAAAATTGTGCCAAATAAAGACAAAAGTTGAACGTTATCCACAGGCGTGTTGGGATGCTGCAAAAAAAAGTGCGTTAGTTTTCGCTGCCAAAAGGCATCTTTAGTAGCGTTATTCCAAACACGTACCGCAGGGTATCATATTTTTCACGCACAACAAAGGAAGGGCGGATTTACAGGCCACTCTTAGATCGAGTGGTCTCATTTGAGCTGTGTATTTCTTGGACTTTTTCTTCAAAAATAGCGTTCAGGGTTTTCCTATGCAAAACAGCTCGCTTTGGGAAGGAAGGGGGGGGGAGGGGGGATGACCGCCCCGTCCGCCCGCTCTCCTTACATTGCCCTTGCGAGCAAAGAAGGGGAATGAGGAGTCGTTACCCTTGCGGCGTCCTGTCACTGCACTTAGTTAAGTAGCGCTCGTGGGAAATTCGAGCACCCGAGCAGTTACTGCACTTTGTGAGACCATACAGGGCACGGCAACTTAATGCGAATTATTGGAACCAGGTTTGCTTGAGGGACAATCAGCCCCTCGTCACTTCAATGCGGCATTCGTTTGTAATGCAAGGGCTAGGGAAACTCAGTGTTTAACGCATGCAGCCGGGACAAGCAGGCGAAAAGGACATGCAAAGGTTTGCCGGGACAGTGCACAACACCGGTGTACAGCCGTCTCCCTAGACGAGTGGTTCTGCCTATTCAGGAAAGAGCGCAAGAGATACCAACACGGACGTAGTGCAGCAGTCGTCCTGTTTCCTCGCTACGTCCGTTATCGAATACTTTGCGCCTCTCTGTCTTTCCTGAATATGCACCAACACGGCCAGCAACAGGCACTTGCTGGCTCTACCTCATTTGCTGCAACGGCA
This sequence comes from Amblyomma americanum, assembly GCF_052857255.1. Lineage (NCBI taxonomy): Eukaryota > Metazoa > Arthropoda > Arachnida > Ixodida > Ixodidae > Amblyomma > Amblyomma americanum. The sequence goes on along the minus strand of NC_135506.1, from coordinate 1,336,061 downwards.
TGAAAGAGAATCTTGAGCGCCAGCACAGAATGCGGCCAGCCGAAGAGGCACTGTTATCGAACGAAGTCCAGTCCGCGCTTTGTTCACCATTTGAATTGCGCCCCGCAGCTAGCAGGCAGAGTAGAACGATGCCGAACTGACCCGTGAAGGCTCCCTGGTAGAGCTGCCTGCAGGTGTGCTTGCTCTCCGGCCACAGGGAGGAGTCGCACTGGACGCTCACCGGCTCGACGCTGTCGCACTCGCCGTCCGCCCACTGCTTGGCGAACGACTCCACCTGGCGCCGCACGACAACGGAGAACGGCACTGAAGATCACTGCACAATAAACCTGCCCTTGCTCGCACGCTGTACCTTATTTCACACGGCATGTGAGTGACTCTCCTCTCCTGTCTTCTCCGAAGCTCAAATGATTGAACCCAAACCAGCGCATGCGCAGTAGCCGGCGACACAGGACGAGAGCTGCAAGCACGCAGCCGCCACTCGTGGAAGCGGATCGCGCCCATGTGTGTTTCTTTCTAGCCAGTTCTCTGTGCAGCGAGGAAATTTTCGTGCACTCCCTACAAGGTATTTACATGCTCCACTTTTCCTGCCTTTCTATGTCATTGTGTCCTTGCGCTGTTATGCACCGTTGAAAGACAGAGATTGCCTTTTTATTCCTGGATTTAAACTCCAGTCGACCGAATCCACGCAATTGTAAGGCCCTACCATTGCTTCTCCAGAGCATTCAGACGCGTGAGACAAGTGGTGAGCGAAGCTCCGTGGCTGCGCGATGACGGAAATTGGCGCCGAAAGAATGAAAAAGACCAACGCGTCTCATTGATACCCTAGCTGGCTGCATAGTGAACTTGTTAGCTATATATATCCTGTGCACCTGGTGATCGACGTCTCCTCCCGGGCACAAGAAGTCATCCTGCTTGTTGTGGTTGAATGTGCCGCAAAGACCCATCGTCTTCGTGTATAGGCCCTCGGTGGCTGTCAACACAAGGCGGCTCTTGCCGTCAGTGAGCAGCGTCAGACCATTGGTTTCCACCTGGAACAGGACCCCGTGTGTTGCATTCTTTTCGATTGACAACTCAACACTGCAGACTCTGCGCTCAAACACCAACCTCGATGAAGAAGGACGTCGGCTTTGTTATGGTCACCTTGGGAAGCACAGCAGGAAGTGACGTCAGCTCCCGACCATTGATGAGCACCTGAGACCAGAAGGACACCCCTTAGTATATCATGAAACACCCTGGCAGCTCTTCAGAGTTTGTGCACTACGGTCCTAGTTTTTAGTCTCAGCTGCATGAATTTAACGCAAGTTCCACGATATATAACGGCCCCATGCTCCAATTTACATAAGACAAGACAGGCCACAGGAGATCCCATGACCTGTCTTAAATAATGACAAATGAAGACGCTCCAGAATAATAGCTTTTTTAGGGTGACAATCATACTAGCTATTTCTTGTAGGTATAATTCGCGATGGGCCAGTGCTGTCTTCAAGGGCTCTGTAGATCTGGATAACGTCTCATTGGCTATCACGACTTTCAAGCGCCTTAGCGCAGACAACTCATCGAGCTCTCTTGGTATTGATTTGAAGGTCAGACTGCGATTTCAGAGGTTTCTGGATTAGTCGGTTAATTTAGTGTGCTAATATTTCTTAGATTGGAGGAATAAATGTATTAGAATTACACAGAAATCGTTTGGAATTAATGTTTCCAGATTATCCAGAGCATTTTACTAATAGGCGATAAACAACTAGTAATACATTCTGCAACGAGGCCTTTAAAACAGTCAAGCGCCTCAAGTCTCACGTGTATGCCCCAGCGCTGTAACGAAAACCGCTCCTCGCAGTTGTTTCGCCGTGCTCACCTGCAGCTCCCGGTTGATGGAAACCAGGACATTGTCGCCGACCTGCATGTGCACGTCTCCGAGGCAGACTGCGTCCGGAGGCAGACCAGCGCATGCCCGCCTGTTCTGGATGACACGGACGCCTTCCGCCTGGAGGAGAATGAACCCGCAGTGTGCGCGTGTCTGGAAGCGGCCGCCGTCGAAGGTGCTGTAGATGCTGCCCAGCAGGACCGAGCAAGTGGCGTCGCAGATGGCCTGGGTGCACTGCCAGCGACCACCGTCGCACACGCTGCGCGAGAGTCGCGTGTGACGCCGCTCAGACACCGAATCCCATTTTCGTTCTTGGTAAATGACTGAGGGATAAACTACGAGAACATGTTCCGAGCAAACCAGCATTTGGAGCTCCCTCCCGTTCCAAGAGCACGCACCAAATGTTGCAGTCCTGGTCGACCTGCTCTCCGGCCTGGTAGGTGCGTCCCCTGTAGGTGCAGGCGCACTCCCCGGGTGCCACGCAGCGTCCCTCGTCCCACAGCGTCCCCTCCGGGCAGTGGCAGCCCGATGCGCACTGGCTCACGGAGCACGTGGGCTCGCGGTCGGCGCACGTGGCGCGGCACGCGGGGCCGCACTCGCGGTACTCGGTGCCGCGGTCGCAAGTGTGCGCTGCGAGAAGAACTCATCGGTTGAGAGCCATAGAGCAGGAAAGTTGTTGTGCAGTGTTTGTAAATTGCGTATTAAACCTAAACTATGCGCTTAAGTAAACAACCACTTTGCCCGCTTACTTCTGGCAGAAATGGCACATAGGCCCATCAGGTTTTTGAACGTCTCGTGAAAAAGACACTTTCTGAACAGTGTTCAATACGTGTTCCAGTAAGGTACGGGGCGCCTGCTCGCTGGTAGTGAGGTGCTCGACAAAAGCTCGCTTTGTATATATATATATATATATATATATATATATATATATATATATATATATATATATATATATATATATATAGAGAGAGAGAGAGAGAGAGAGAGAGAGATTAACATCAGTCACGGACTCGTACTGACAGCAAGCGATATGGCGCTGTTGCTCTTCGCTATCAACTCACGTACTTTGCTCTCCGGTCTTCCTCGATGTATCTCATTTGCACTTGTAGTTTGAAACAAATCACAAACAGTAAAGATTAGAAACGTAGAAAAATTAGCATTGATTTATGATGCTAATTGCAGTGCGACGAAACGCATAGAGACACGGCACGCTTAAGTGTAGTACATGGAAAATCTTAGTGTCTTTTAGATAACTCCATTCTTCTAGACTGCACTTAGCATCCTAGCAGGGACAAGCACGCAAGTTAGCATCTTACGGCAGACGGTGTCCCTCCGCCAGGTGTCCCTCATGTGGACGCCCAGGCGCTGGCACTCCCGGAAGTACTCGTCCAGCGTGGCGCACTCGCAGCCCGAGGGCGACCTCTTGTCGCAGCAGTCCTGCTTGCAGGCCTCGAAGAAGCGCTTCGGCTTCAGCACCTGCACATGGACGGCAGCCGAAGGACCCTCTTAGAATGCCCTTGCTGCAGGGTGCGCACTTGTTTGCTTCAGCTGCTGCAAAGGCTGACTGCAAATGCACACTGTATGCCTGCACTGCTCAGGCACCCCATGAGAGACAGCATGCAGGCTCTTCCCTAAAGCCACCATTCCTTCATCTTCAGCCCACATGCTAGCTACGCTGCCCGCACGCAAGCAACAAAACCCCCGCTGCGCATGAGGGCATTACCGAAAATCAACGCGTCCATGCGTCTGCCCTCGAACCTAGCATCCGTGCACCGGTGCATGGCCTCCCCAACCACAAGCTCACAGCTGAAACGAGCCCTTCGACTTCCGCACCATCATACAACACTTCAGGCAAGCCCGGATCATATACAAGCCCTCTCACTCCACACTAGACCGCTTACAACTCTTCCGTACTGTACCACATGTGGAGCCAGCCTCCCCCCCCCCCCTCCACACACACACACTCTCACAACATTTGCGAATTCCCACCGCCAGGCTGTGTCCCACCCAATCACTCATTCAAACCCAACCTCCTGACCGAGCACCCTTCTGGCCGCGAGAGCCGGTGAACATTTCAGGCTGATCAAACGTGCCAGGCTGGAGGGGAATGCCACAGGGCTCTTGGAGTAAGGAGCCGTCCCGGTAAGGATTTTAACTTTGCTATTAAATAAAGATTACTCTCTGTCTCGCTCTCCTCGTGTGAGCGTTTTTTATCCCTGCGTATACCATCATAGCAGCTATTCCTTATGCCGTGTGTGTCACGCCATATCTTCTCACCGCGTGGCACTCTCGGTAGATGTCGTTGAAGATGATGGAGCAGCGGTCGAAAGCTGTCAGGGAGACGTTCTTGTCTGCGCTGGACTGGATGGCGCAGGCTTCCCTCTCAAGGCCACTGTGGATGCAGTCTGCAGGGGTAAGCGGAGGTGCGTCAATAACACTTTGCTCTAGCGAAGTGCAAGCAGAGTGTGCGTAGGAGTGATGTAGCCAAAGTTGTAGCTGTTCATATCGCTAATGCTACATTCACTGTGCTGACAAAGCATATCGTCACGCACACGACGGCACTCCGAAAGCAGTCAATGATCCACCAGTGATGATGTCGTCAAACCTTGCACATAATACTGCTGACACAGCGCTTTTACGCTGTTTCGCGTTTCAGAGAACGAAACACCGTTCACACTGCACTAGCGAAATACAATGGCATACTAAAACAGAGGTGAAGTCGGTAGGGGCTCACTAATCCACTAGTCAATAATCTCACCTCTTTCCACCACCCACGAGATTCCAAACTCCCGCGGAGCTAGTGCACTCCTTGCGTCCAGGACCATAAGGTCGTTGGACGGCTCACCGTCATAGTGCCCGCAGAGGCCGCAGGCTGTCTCGCGCAGAGCGGGCGTCACTCGTATCTGAACTGACTCCTGCAAGCGCCAGAAATAAATAGAAATCTTTGTACAGGTGCTTTCAATGCGAAAGATAACAGCGTCTATTTTTTTTTTTCACAGGGTCAACACATTCTTCAACATAGCAGACAGACGCTTTCTTTGGCGTTACTGGTGTCTAAGGTATATTTTTATCCATGGAGAAATAAAAATGATTTTTTTTCTTTACTGATGTGTTCTCTTAGTAGAGATTGTGCTTGTACCATCAGCGGCAGATGCCCAGCGAGTACAAAGCAATGAAATTAAGTAGTGGCTGCTTTGCTTTATGTCCTATGGGGGTTAAAGTCCCAAAGCGACTCAGGCTATGAGGGAGGCCGTAGTGGAGGGCTTCGGACAATTTCGCCATGACCACTGAGCCAACGTGGTGGCTATGTTGGAGATCGAGAGGAAATACAAAGAGCGGTTTTAACGCCTTCGATTCGAAAATCAACGGGTCTACTATTCTTCCTCCCTAGTGCGATTAATATATTTCGGTTTTGCTGTCAGCGGTTTTAGTTCTCTTGTTCGCGTTTCATTTGAAGTTGATACCATGTCGCCAATGATCAATAACTGCTCCATCAAGCATAATCACACTTGCCAGAGCAGACTTTTCCGCTAGTCTTCGTACTGTCGTATCGTCGCAACAATGTAGCATTTTGTGATAAAAAAATGAAATTTTTTCGACTGCCTATATTGCAGTCTGTTATTTTTGTGCTCTCGTGTATCTGTGCGTGCACATCTTCACACGACTTGTATGAAGCGTTCTTATCTCCGGTGCCAGATGCGTAAGTCCGTAATGAAGGCATCGAGTGGAGATATTTGAGTCCACATTTTACTCACTTCCTGGACAGTCTGTACATGCACCAATGTTCGATATAAACTTCACATTTATTCGTAACACGTTCGAGGACTCAACTGTTTTTGCAATGGCTTACTTTATGAAAGCGGATTTATGGCTACAAGTAAATCGCGAACATTTCAGCCATTTTTTAATGGTCGCGTTTCTGATACCGTTTATCGCATCGCCCAGGTCGGCGGTGTAAAGCAGTGAATATGCTTGTTCATCCAGGTTTCGTACACTGTGGGAGAAAGGCCTACACTTCGCACCCCAAAGGAGTCGGATCATGCGCCCCCGCCGCCCCCAATGCGAACAAATTTCCTGATGTCGTATCTCCTTTCTTTCCTTTTTCTTCTTTTTGCATCTCCTCTTTCACGTGCTGTCTTGTCTGTGCACAAATATTTATAAAGGTATGAAGAACCAACTGGCCTAAAAAGTAACGCTTCTGTCTTATCTTCATTCAACTCCCTGCTAACTGATCTATAGCTAATGCCAAATCCGTTATGCTTTGTTGTTTTTCTCTTAAAGTGCTATCATGCTGTGTACCACCCCAATGAATCTGTGGGGGGCGTCGGCTTCGAGCCTTCTCACTGGCTTTTTGTCACGATACATAACCATGATGTTAAATAAACATGATTCCGATTCTGCTACCCCAGTGACGTTTCCGTTTCTTATTAATCAACTTTGTTCATGTTGGAGACCCCACCCGAGTACGCTTGCATCGCGAACATAATTAGAATGCAAGCGACCAGAACTGCACTTCAACTTTTCCTTTCTTTAAAAGTGAGCGATGTAGCACGGTGGGTGGCCATGGTTTATGCCAGCTGAGGTATTTAGATGATTCAGGCTTCTGCTGTGCAAACGCTACCGAGCAGCATTTCTTATGCTTGAAGCTAAACATTGAGTTGTCACCGGCGCCGGGATATTATTAATAAGATGCCAAACGTAAACGCTGTCCAAAACATACAACTAGCTTTTCTTGGTGACAGGCTAAAAGATTTATTCTAAGGCCACGGAGCATACGGCGTAGCTTATATTGTTAACGACGGTCTAGTCGAAATCGAGAAGACGAGATGGGCACGGGCAGGTTGAATCATTTCGAAGAGGAGACAACCGATGGCCCCTTGCGGAAATGAAACGGATTTCGAGAGAAGGCAAGAGCTGGGTGGGGCGGCAGCAAATCAGGTGGGCGGGTAAGATTAGGAAATCTGCGGTGGCGTAGATGGCACAGGACAGGGTTAATGGCAAGAAGCTTTGGTCGTGCAGTGTAGTTTCCACGCACCTCGTCAATCCAAAGTGTGTACCCCTTCGGACTGTGGAGCACGAGGTACTTTCCGGCGTACTGGGCACTCAGTCCCGGAATGGCGTCCGCCAGTGACTGGGGGTCCTCGGGAAGCGGGCCACCCAGCTGCAGGCTGACCCGCTCGCTTGCGCCGTCAGAGCCGACTCCGGCGGAGCCCGTTTCGACCAGCTCCAGAGTGCGGGAGCAGTTGGCCGAGTCGGGGCAGCCCGCCGAGTGGCGCAGCTCAACCGAGAACCGTGCCGAGGACTCTGATTGGTCGGCGCACTCCTTGAGCAGGACGTACGTGCAGGCTCCGGCAAAGCGGAACAGGGTGCCGTCGAAGCTCTTGAACTGGAACCGCCCCCACGTGCTGCAGACGCCGGTCGACGGCGGCCGGATCTCTGCATTGTGCGGGGTGCGTGAGTCCAACTCTAGTGTGCGCTTCATCGTGCGTACGAGAGAGGGCGCTTGCTTGCTCAGTAACATCAGCTGGGCGCTCAGTTGGTACGGCGGCTGTACTTCACAAGAGTTAACTGATGGGCTAGTTGGTTTTCGGCCATTATAGTAATCTCATTTAGCGAAGAACACACACCAGACAAAAGAAAGAAACACACAAGACGAAACACGCTGTTGCGCTAAACGAGATGATAAATTGGCGGTTCGTATTCAAGACTCAGTATGTCTTTTCAGCCTTTTCAGTGACTCTCACTTTAGCAGTCCACTTTAGCGAGCTGAATCGAGAAATGATCGAGGCTATGCATATTGTAGAATAAGGAGAAAAGTGTATCAGCCCGCCATCTCCAGCTTAACATGACATGCAGTTTGAAACCTTACGAAGATTCTAATAAGCATGCATCCTATCACGTGAGGTATTGCCATAGCTTATAGTTTGTTTGTGAGTTTTCACCTTGTGTCTTTTGCTGGAGCAGCTACAGACTTTCTCTGTCCTCTAAATAAAGTTTAGTTGAGAGTTCAAGGCCTGCCTTGTCGTTTCCTGTTCCCGTCTCTTTCTCTCTCTTCGTTTTATTCTTCAACGAGTTCAACAGCACCGCACGGCCTTATGGCGTACTAAAGGGTTAAAGAAATGCGGCAAACAAATATTGCGGCTATAAAAACGCTCTAGAAGCTTTCGTGAACAGCTATAAAAACGAGAATAAACGTCATAAAAAATCTGTTGCCTGGCAAATTCGAAGTACTGTCAGCCTTACCGAAAAACCTTGTATGATTTCCTAAATAAAGCCGTCGTCCAACTTGCAACTCTCTCTCTCTCTGGCAAGTGCCCATTAGTTACGAAGCCTTATAGGTAGCTCTGAGAAAGCTTAGTAGAGCTCCACTCTGACCAGTGTCGTTGCTTTTCTTTTTAATCAGTGTCTTCCGCAATAACATCATTCCAACGGAGGCACCGAGGACGCTTTCTGAAGATTTGTGGCCAACAAGCAGTTTCAAAACCATGCGAGGTTTAAAGGGCGGTCCTGCTGCTTATTTCTTTTACACTCGGATGTAAACAAAAGTTTGCATATTCTCTTCTTCGACCCATCATCCAGGCCATATTCAAGATCGCTTCTTTAAAATAAATTTCAATTCTAAGCATCCCGGAACCGGTAATGTGGCTTCAGCCGAGTTGATTCCTACGTCGTTAACATTACCAGCTCGTTGGTATTTCCTCCACGTTCGTGCTTCAATATTTCTGGCATTTAACGAACCAACCAATCGCTTGCAAGTTTAGTTCATCCTGCCACAGCATGAGCGCACTTGAGAAACCTTGCCCTCGCTGTACAGCCCGGTCTTTGTTACTGCTTCCCTGTTGTTGTTTTTTTTTTGCCGTTTTAAAATTATTCTCTTAGATTTGAAACAAAGATGACCAGCTGCAATTCTTGTTGTTGGCATTAATATTTATTCAAGTCTTTGTTACATTGCTGCCGCAAATTTCAGTAGCAGAATTAGTTTGAGGAGCGCCACCCGCCTCTTACTGAATTCCGAGTCACCATTTTTGGGAAACAATTTAAAATGGCTAAAAAAATATGCCCTGCAGACTCAGTCCCGCGCTCTACAAGCACGTTTTGATCCCACGTTCAATGAGAATGTAGGGAGGCTTCTATAAATGGCCGAAAGCTCTGCAGGCGCCATGCAAGGTTGTCAGTTTTCAATTTTCGTAATAATAATGTTTGCACTTTGTCATTTTAATTTGGGAGGATATGCACAAATAATTTTTTGAGGACAGGTAAAAGTTTAAAAAAAATACAGTCTATTCGGGCACATGAAAATGGTTTGTTAGTGTAAACGAAGTGTTGTAAGCTAATGAAAACTTCCCTCTGTTAAATTTAGGAAACCAAGGAGAAATCATTCCATAACATGAACTGCAGGAGTACTATGCGGCCACAAAAAGGTAAATAGCTCTCAGGAAATACTTCTAACTGAAGATGACTATCCGGATCAAGACGTGGACAAATTTTTTACGACCGCGAAAATCCTGAGAATGGTGTCTGGATTTTCTTTGCAGTTGCATGGGTGTGCTGAAGCGGATGATAATGAATTATTACTCCTCTGAGTTTTTACACACTGCGGTGGAAAATTTTTTAAAGTGTGTGGCACTTATTCCACGAAATAAAAAGAATGTGCAGCTACGTACCATTCTCTCCAGGAATCTGGAAAGGGTGAAAAATAGAAAAGAACACAGGCCATGAGTAACATTCTCGATTCATGTAGCAAACACGACTGATTTGTGAGCGATTTCGGCAACAAAGACTTTGTTTAATTAAAAAAAATCAGGCTTAGCTCTGGTTAAGCCTGGATATACAAGCGAAAGGCTTCAGTTATGCTTGGTTTGACGTCGAGGTTATGCTTCGTATTTCCCGTTGTTCAGGCGTTTCGGCTGCGCGTTTAGCTATGGCTTTATCATTTTTTCGCTGTTGTGCAGCTAACTCCCAAGCGAGTACTTCTGGATCGGACGGATTTAGTTTCTCAGCTTTTCTGCGTAGTCTAGCAGCAGCCGTACTCTCCTTTCCTTCCATGTCGAGTGCTCACGCCTATTCTCTGGCAAGAGCATTATATAGCTCCCTTGCGCATGCACATGACGCACATGTGCAGTAGCGCACGGCTGCGCCGAAAGGTCAGGCGACGGCTGCTGCAGCGGCGAGAAGCGACCACCTGCGCGGCGCGTGACGTCACTCTTTTTCTCGCATGCGCATAACTCACCAGTTCGGCTCACGCGAAGCTCGGCTCTGACCCGCATAGTGAAGCCTTTCGCTTCAAAATATAGCCGCTTCACTGTGCACACAAACAATCTGAAGCAAAATTAATACATAAAAACATCATCTGTGTCGTGTGCAAGACGGAAAAGAAAAAGCACCTCATTGTTTTAGCCGCAAACACCACACATTCTCGTTTGTCTCCTTCTATTTTCCGTTTTCACCTGTCCGCTGCGTGAATTTGACCTTCAGCGTAGGCAAGGTGAAAATATGTCTGTCAGAAAAACGACATCACATACACCACTGGGAGTCAAACCCGCCGAGGCTCGACCAGATCAGCTTCACAGGACGCTGCGCGAGACCACGCCTCGTGTTAAACTGCACCACACACTCGCGCTGTGCACTGCAGAGCGTCGCCTTCATCAAGTTCCGTCTGCTCCGCCTGGCGGCACTGCCCGCGCATCGTCGTCGTCTTCTTCTTCTTCATGGCACAAACCCGGGCTTTCGCACTCATTGGAATGCAGTAAACATTCCAAAACTTGGCCTTGACCGATATGGACCATAATTGATGTCCAACCACAACAGAGTTTGCCCGACACGATGGCTACCTCCTAATTTGGCCCGGGCCATTGTAAAAATGCTATCACTCGACCTTTTGGTATAACCGTGCTTAAACACTGCCTAACGTGCCACAACATATATGGGCCTGCCCCAGCTAACGCAGGGTTTGTGGGGCATTGCCCGGAAGCATGAGACACGCATATTAGACAATACTGCTGAACTCCCTGCCCTATCCTTGTCACTTTTCCAGCTATAATTATTATCTGATATAGTTTTAAAAAGGAAATGATTACTTGCATACTTGCGTCACGTTCACCCCACTTCCGTGTCGTTCGCTTTCTTGTCTTTTGTGCTCGTCTTTGTTCGCGCTGTTTGTTCAAGAAGACTCTTTGCATAAGAAGGTAAACGAAGGCGAGCAGAAGAAGAGACTACAGCAATCGCTATTCGGCACAGCATGCGTAGCGGCACTGATTTAGAGTCACTCGGGATAGACTGGTGTTCTAACGCAAAGGCAGAAAGCGGAGCTTCTGTAAACGAGAAAAGGCGAGGAACACAGGCGTCGCCAGCTGATTTCAGAGCGTCGGCAGTTTATTGCGTGTGGATCGGAGAGGATATATGCTACGCCGGCACTCACTTCAAAACGATAACCACGGGGTCCTTGATGTGACAACCTTTAGTTGAACAGTGCTAATATTTGATAATGCAGCTTTATCGCGTACAAATGCGCCTTTTGCGGCAGAACAAGACTAAACCTACCTAGAGAAAACCTTAGAATAATCTTTCACTAAGAGAGAAAAAAATATGGCTGTTGTTTTCCTCAGTGCAACTTTAATAAGCAGTCATCCCTGTCGCGCAAAAACACAGAGCAGGGAAAAAACACTCTACGTCAGTGCAAGTGCGTAATAATTTTTCTGACATGAATCAGACAAAACTGTGTGTACTACGTACTTCCTGTGGGGGTAGGTCGGCAGCCCCGTGCTCGAGAGACGCGCTGGTGGCGTTCTTCGGGGCCGTGACCTCGGCGACGTGATCTCCGACCTCCAGCTGCTGCTGTCCCCCGTGTTCCTCCGCTTCGGTGATGGTCTGCTGTCCCCCGTGGTATTCCCCGAGCGTCCTGTTGCGCCCAGAGTGCTCTGCGCATCGGAGCGAAGTGGAGGAGAAGGCCGATTAGCGTGGCCAGCATTTCTGGACGCCGCTCAAAATAACGCCGTCTGTCGGCCGTTAGCAATGAACTCAGTTTTTCAACCGTAATGGAGATGAAAAACTAAAGAGTGCTGTGTGCGAAGATGTCGATTCTGATGGTCTACTCTCCTCGCACTTACTCCTCGAGGCGGACGTAAGGAATCAGTGGGCTTGGAAATAAGTTTAAAATAGATTGCAGGTATGTGCCGCGAATTCTTCAGTATGCACGCGAAAGCTGGCCTGCGGTTACAATGCGCTCAGCAACTATACTCATCATCTGTAAGCATTTACAAAAAAGTGTTGTTCAGTCTCATTCATTCCAAGTCACGCTTTGGCCTCGTCACAATCAAATTTAATAAAATGTCATCCCCAAAATTGAAATGTGCATGTTCCAAACAAATTTGCGCTCCTATCCGAGTTCGAATTTAGCGCTTCTCAGCCAGTCACGATTGTGAGCAGTTTATGGCACGGAAAAAATTATAAACGAGCTTTCTGAACTGCTGCGAGCGCATGCAGAGCGCTGTTCACTTTGCTTGCCGTACCTGCACGCCCCATCCGCGCGAGAAATATGGCGGTCTGCGCTTTTTATTTCGCTAAAGTACGTGGAGAAGTGAAAAAGAAGAACCAGGGCGCAGGCCCAGTGTCAGAGCCCCGTGGACAGAGAAGGCCCGGGAAGGCGTGAACGAAATCGCCTTAGCTCCACGTCGCTCAATCCCTCATAAGCTGATTACGACAGAAATCCGTGGGCCTGCAAAGGCGCTGCTTCAACGGCGCAAAAGAACCAAATTGGGGCCCCGGCCGCTGGCGTATTTTTACCTATTTTAGCTACAGGTGCCTTCCTCATAAACTGTATTTCCTGAAAGATAGAAAACTAAATGAAATGCATAAAGCGAAGTGCCCTTTGGGATCTCTGACAAATTCAAGAGCATAAGTATGAATATATAAGAACGCATAAGGACGAGAAAGATTTGGGGGAAACTTGAGCTCAGCCTTTCATGTTATAATGCGATAGCGTTAATGTGTCTCTTCAGCGACTCTGATTGACCTCATTAGCATATTACTAATCACGCACTCGACTAATGTTGCCAGAACACATGGCACACGACTGTCACGTGACATGAACACAGCCCTCACCGACATGCACTTTGCTGCCCGCCTAATAACTACTCCTTTAATTAGAGACTCCCTGATCACACACATTCTCATTAGCATACAGTCGTAAGCTACCAATATTAGGCAAAACATTCAGGAGGGGGGGGGGGGGGGGCACTTTGTTGACCCAAAGTGCGGTGAGGCGAAAGCCTTTAGCGAGGTGTTGCTGCTTGTGGCACTGGTGTGTGGTTAAAATTTTAATTAAGTGCGCAATTGTTACGACATATGAGTTTGCAGGAAGTAGCGTAATCGTTAGTACGCTCGGCTGCAAAACGGAAGGATAGGAGGAGGAGGAGGACTTTAAGGAAAAGGATAGGTCTGCCTGGTTTTTGCCGTCATTTGATTGACAGCTATAGTGTGACAGATTTCGCGAACGGACGGAGGGACGGTGCGAAGCATTAAGCCGATGCCGACGCATTCGTTCATTGGTCTTCTGTCGCTGGGGAAGTCGTACGCTTGCGTTCGCCCGCATCCTGAGATTCCATTGAAGCGAGCGCTAGGAGGGAGGTTGCGCGGCACCCGACTCGGTCGACAGCTGCGAGGCGTCTGCCACGGGCGTCATTCAAATTGTTGGCGTCACTCAACTTGCTGTGCCCTAAGCATGGCATGTTTCGATGTCAAAGCAAACCATGTTTCCTGTGTCAATTACTGATTGATTTCCTCACTTATTTCTATCACATTTGAGTAAACCTCCGCTACTGATGGCGCATTCTGTGCTGTGTGGACACTGGAGTGAGTCCTTTTGGCAAAGTATGTGCCACTTTCGATGCAATTTTTGTAAACAAAAACTTAAACAAGGTGCGAAATAAATGGCAGAAAATAGAATAACTTATGAAGTAAAGTCTTAGTTAAGCAATTTGTTTACAGCGCTAATTGGGCTACGGTAGCCAAAAAATAAATTCAAGCAATAGAAAGCAGTAGAAATCAGCTCTTCGTTGCACTTTCAGAAGCGAGTGTCATAGGTTGTTTCATTTTCGTAACTAACAATCCGGTAACTGGCAACAAGCAAAACGCAAACGTCGTGCTCATACGGCAGCCACGCTATCTTCCATGCTTACGTGTAAACAAAACATTTTATTCTTTATAGGCAACGGCATGAGAAAGGTTTGTTTGCATGGTTCTTGAAAAAGTGACAGCAAACTATCGGCCATTTTTTTTCCGCGGTCGTTTTCTTTGCTCACTTTATAAGCCGCTTACCCTTATTATAACACGGCCGAACAAGGATCACATATTTTTAAGTGCCTTTTTGTAAATAATCATTTTTCCGTCGGCGATTTCAACTTTTCCAAGCGCTATATTAGTGGTAAAAACAAAAAACAAGATGAAAATGTGAGCGAGCCAATTCTCGGCAATTTAGCAGCGCTTGTTTACTTTACTTCTTTGTTCATTTCTTGCAAGATCCGCTTTCGCTACGGCGATACATAAAGGAAAGTAATCTCACTTGAGCCGTGTTCAGTTGCTCGAAATAGCAGCCCGTGCACCATAGGACGACGCGTCTGATTTAACTGACCCATAATTTATTTTCACTGGCGCATTACATGTTCTCCCAGGAAGTGCACCGGTTTCGGGGTATTTCGGGGTTACTTATGAAGCTGCTTCCGATTTTGCTTTATTTTATTTAGTGACGTCTTATAAAGAAGCAATGTATTAAGGCCGCGGTATTAAGGATAAAATTACAATTTCTCTGGCGGTCAATAATTATTCAATAATTTGTGATGTGTGCACAACATATAAGCTCACTTTCTTCGGCTCTGTTTTCCTTACCCTGTCTCTTAATAACTCATATCTCTGAAATCCGGTCCGCACGCGGACAATGTTCGCTTCTCGTATGGGGTAACGCATTTTTTAGCCCGTACGCAGCCTATGCACTCCATCGATTTAGAGCAGGCACCTTCTCATCTCCCCGCATGCTTAGCCTGTCTCTCTCTCCGATGTCTCTCATTCCTGGCTCGGTTGCGTGGCGCTGAGCTTGTGTGACGGCAGTTGATCAGCTGTGGTCTTCTACGCCGTAACCCGAAATATACAATTCCATTTCATTTCATATATTTTTCCTTGTAGGCCCGAGAACATTACATAGGAGAGCAAAATCAATATTTTTTTGACAACAAGAACACATCAAAGCAGAGGAAGAATAGAGGAACAAAATAACAATATGCAGCACTTAAATGGTCTTGTGACCGGTGTACAAAGCTAAGTGGAATGCACGGTGCCGGAACAAAAACAAAACTTATATACAGAACACTCGAGTAAAACAAGAGCAAACAGCGCAAAAGTTATGAAATTAACAAGAAAAGTAGCAATCAGCTGTTTGAAGTCCCGAAATTAATATGGCAGAAAAAATTGCCCTAATGAAAAATGAAAAATATCTTCAATTATACCAAGAAAACAGGTCCCTCTTCCTGCCAGCAGCTCGGAAACTCTTGAAATTAAGAAAAGTCAGGCAATTTCGGTTTTCAAATTTTCGGAAAGTACAAAAGAGTTTTCTTTGCCAAAATTTTGCTCCTCAAAGTTTCCGGACAAGGGAAGGAATGCAACATCACTGTCGTTTAGCGATCGAGATGACGAACGCCTTCATCGCTATCTTTATGTCCTCCCGTGCCAGCTACACATAGATCTGTAAATTACTGCGAAGCTATTGGCGGCTTACTTGCTGCGTGAGTGGCGTCGGTTGCCACTTCACTTGACAACCTCGTGGTCGCATGACATCGCATAACCATGGTGTGGCCGTTTCGTGTGTAGCCACTTAACGCAACCGGAGTCGTCCCCGCGCGCTTCACATAGGTGTCGGCGGAATATCTTATCGCAAAAGCGTCTCTAGTCAAACGACAAATCATAATCGCGGAGGGAATTTTTTATCTATCGTTTCCATTTTTTGAAGAAAATTTCGGGTAATTTCAATTCGCAGTTTCGCACCAGCACCACCTCTTATTTTCCGGCAATCTTTAGAGCTCTCTCTTCCGTCACCGGTTGAGTGGAAGAATTACCGGGCACACAGGACGGCGCGATCGGCGGGTCCCACACTCCCTGAAGACTGCAGCGGTACACTTCGGCGGCCCCCGGTTGCTGGAAGACGAAGCCCGCCGGACACGACGCCGTGCACAGGGTCTCCAGGTGCGTGTGGTTGCAGCGCCAGGACGAGCCCCCGAAGAGAGCGTGGGGGTCGCACAGGCTGATGGCTGCGGGCGCGCAGAAGACGGTTTGCTGTCTACTGTCACCGTTACCTATCTCACACACACACAATAATGCGGCTACAATAAGCCCCCACACATTACAGACTCACGGGGAAGATATAATAAGTGTCACAAAACAGTTGCCACTCTGTAACGCGAGTGAAACTTGTTTGCAGTGGACAATATGGGGTTCTCTATTATTACTATTTCATTCTTCTTTGTTGGAGTGCGTGAGACGTCGCTGTTCTGTAATTTCTTATGTATGGTTCGAACCACTCAGCGTGGCGTATTCCGCACACACGAACGCCGCAGGATCTCTAAACGTGGCTCGAAGTGTTGGCATGTCGAGATGACCGGGACTGATCGAGGAGGTAATTGAGTCGCAAAGACATGACCTCGCGCGGATAATTCAAACACCCCACAACGGTCACACAGCGCGACAGTGGTGACGTCCCTACACAATGCCTCATTTCTCAACAGGGTAATGACGTCATCCCACTACCACTACGTAGTGTCTTTGAAGAAATAAAGCAATTGCGCTAAAAAGGAAAATGGTCGAGCCGGGACTCTAACCGCTTCCCCTTGAATCGTGCGTCGGGCGCATTACCTCTAGCCCACTGAGGAACTTCTCTCTTTATTGCATGGAAATCAATCCCGCTGAGCTACCAAAATGCTTTACGTGTACGCATATTATTGCGCTATGCAGACACACATTGTCATGACTGCGAACAATACACTCCACCTGCACATCAAGTTTGCGGGAGACATACACATGCGTCAAGAACCGGCAACCATTCAGACGGCCGGAGGCTGCGCAGGATAAACTCCCCGCATCAAGGCACAATGTTCACTGAACAGAGACTTCGATGAACGAGGTGGTTCTGCGTGTCGATCCATCATGCGGTTCTTCCACGGTCTCTAAAAAGTCCACGAGAGTGGAAGTACGGCCGAGTTGGTTCTTCAAGGTAACGCGGTCACAGCGCGAAAATGACATCCCGTAAGGGATTCTACCTTACAATATTTCAATACTGAAATTGTTCGTCCAAAGATGTTGGGCATGATATACGAATCTAACCGCGCCTCCCAAACGCCGTAGTTACAATAGATGACAATAGCCTTCCGGCAGCTCTTAACACACATTTACGGCGACTAACTGACCAATAATTGTACCGAGTACCATAAGCCACCTTCCTTAGTTTCTTTTTATGCACTATTACCAGTTAAATATGCATACCCTAACTTTTTCAGGTGTTGCACACCACTTCCGAAGTGGTTGAAAGTAGCTCCATTGCTCCAGGGTCTGTTCGTATACGCATTTGTTCACAGTGCTTTTCTCTTTGCCCTCCGTGCAGCAATGTGCACGCTTCGAAATAAATAAATACATAGTCAGGGCTGACCCCTGGTGAGGCCTCCTCTTGGTTTTCTACTTCCTTGTATAACATGTGGTGCGGCCCTCGCTCGTAGACAGATAATGAAAGGCACACTCACGGTACTGGCAGTGGTCTCCCCTGTACTGGTTGGAGCAGACGCAATGGTTGTTGCCGTAACACCGACCTCCGTGGAGGCAGGCCGGACGGCAAATACCTGCGAATAGGACAGAACAAGAATTGTGGCTGTTTATGCGATTTTTAAATGTTTATTCGAAGCCTATTTGTGCACCTTTTTTTTTCAACTTTCGAAACAAAGCAATGTAATCGACTGCAATTTTGCTTTGTGCATATCCTGCGATTCTATAAGATGTACCCTGATAGACCCGTTTGGTTTTAAGTAATTTAGTGCGATTGGTCCGATATGACGAATATATGGCATGAAGATTTCATTTCGGTTAGAAGCACCAAAAGAACCTGAAAAAAATTTTAACACCCAGCGAATTTATTCTCTACTGAGAATAAAGTTTAAGAAGTTTGCACGCATAGGGTGGGCGCAGCTGGCAAAGGACAGGGTTAATTGGACAGACATGGGAGAGGCCTTTGCACTGCAGTGGGTGTAGTCAGGCTGATGATGATGGCGATGACTGTTTTAATGCAATTTGGTGGAGGTGATGTTACCGTGAATGCGGCCGCAGTTGCGAATTTCTGACGTACTCACCTAACTCTGCGCTCTCCTAAGAGAGGTTTTCGTATAATGAAACGTGATCGAGATTATGTAAGCACAACGGCAAACGGGCTTACGTAATTCTTAAGCTGTATCAAAAACCAAGTAACGTCGAAACCAGAAGTGTCATTTGTTCAACTCTCTGGAGCCGATTATTATAGTCGAATACGCAGACTATATTTATTGCCAATGGCAACACCTAGCAATGTTTCTTCATTATTTTGAATATTTCGACCTTTTTCTAGGAACACAATTTCGCCAAGAAGGATGAGTCAAAAGTTTCGTCCGCACCACGATCTCAAATGTTACAGCTTAACTAACAAGTGATGACGTCATCGTGCGCGTTGGCCAATGGAAACGAAAAGAATCGGCGTTGGCCGCGATGCTTGAGTTCAGCACCGACGTCACACCTATCCGATTTGAAAGAACCTGAAAGTGACCACATTATTACACGTGCGCAGTCATTAATCCCCAAGTGCGCTTTCTTTTGTTTTTTGTACCTCATGTTTATTTTACCGCGCGCCTTAAAGTGAAAAATGCATGGGCTGTTTGGAAGTACGTGTTCGTGCTTCTGGCGCACCCATTCCCACCTTCGCAGTCCGGGAACCTGGCCAGCGGAGTCCACTGGCGGGACTTCAGGTCGCAGCGCAGCGTCATGTGCCTTTTGCCGTCAGGAAACTGGAAACCAGTCATGCAGTTGGCCGTGCAGTTCCTGTGGCGAGAGAGAAACAAGCATTGCTGCGTTTAGGCGCTCAAGTTCGCTTCAGTGCCTTCACATCGCTTTCGAGCTACTACACAAGGAGCTCGGCTACACTTAGGGTGCGTTTGGCTCGTTTGTTTTTAACTCAGTAACTTTTCTAACGTAAATAATCAGTGGTTGCAAGGCACACAATTTGCACAACAGAAGCTTAAGGTATGACCGACGGAGGATCGCCGGTACTGCAGGCACTTACTGCAGAAAGAGCCAGCAAGCAAGAAAAACATATATACTGCAAGAACAACAAAGCCCACAATAAACACTCCGCCCTACCGATAACGTCAGTGGAGTGAAGGCGTGTTGTGAGCAATCAAATATAAACAAGCGAGTGAAAAAACAGCAGCAAATGGGCATAAATATATCACTTGACGTCATATATTTATGAATAAGGCATTATATGTCTCAGAAATAACCGTAAGGTATCTACTTTTCGTGGCAATAGCGCAAACATGACAAGGGACCTAGACGAGTAGACACACACAGCGCTGTGTTGATGGCATTAATTCTAAAGTATTTAAAAAATACCACTTCAGTATATAGTAAAATTATATTTCATATATATCAGGCACCCACAGCTACAAGAATACTTCCTTCAGACTGGAAGATTGCCAAAATAATACCCATTTTTAAAACTGCAAACCAAAGCTCAGTTGAAATTTAGCGTCGAATGTCTCTCGCATGCATCGGCTCCAAAATGCTAGAACACATAATAGCGTTTCACGTTTTCAGCGATCTTCATCACAATAGCTTTTTTGTGCGCTAATCAACTTGGATTTAGAAACAGCCATTCCTGTGAAACGCTGTTATTCGAACTAACCACTGATCTTCATCTAAATATATGCAATCACCCGAAAACAGACTGTATATTCATTGGCATCGCTAAAGCTCTCCACCGCGCAGCACAGTGCCGCAGGATTCCGGAATTATCATCCCTCCTACCAGACTCATTGATGTTACCTTGCCTTCGTAACTTCTTTCGCATCGCGAACAGTCCATACCTGATACCAATCGTTCCTCCTATATTTGCTTGGTCACACCCAGTGTGCCGCTGGGACGCGTGCTGGGTCTCTTTTTATGTCTGATTTATATAAACCCTTTACCCAATGACATATATTCTAGTACGCGCTTTTTCGAGGATGACTGCATTGTCTATCACTCTATTAAATCTACTGATGACCTCCTGGCTCTCCAATCAGATCTTCACCTTATTAACGGCTCGTGAAACACATGATTAATGGCCGCTAACGCATCAAAGAGCAAAATCAACTCATTCAGCCAGAAACGCAATGATTTAACTGCATATACCGTATTCAAAATGACTTAGTCTGTCAGCATCCCATCACAAATACCCCAAGGTCAGCCTTCCTTTAGATCTTTCATAGTCCTTCAATATTATATCCATAAGGGGTTTCGCCTAAAAGTACTTAGGGTACCTACGCTGCAATCTCAGAACTTCTCCTGTTAACCTCCTAGCGGACTTGGAGAGCCTGGCTTGTCATAAGCCGACTATAATTTCTGGCTCATGATAATTCCAGCTTGTCGTATGCTTTCTGGCACTCTGTGTCCGCCTCAAGCCGAGTAGAGCTGGCATAAAGAATTTTTTTTTTGTTTCGGCGACAGCCCAGGTGGTAAATCACCGTTTTGGTATCATTTTCGAAACAAAATGCGTAAACAGTAACTACAATTCAACAATTCAAGCGTGACTGAGATCAAATGGTCGTAACGCTAATTCATAAGTATGTTCACCTCAATAGATCACGTTCGCTTCACCTTGACGTTCCATCTCGTACGTCTAAAAGATTGCACAATCACCTCAGCTTCACACGGATCTAAGGTGACACATCAGCTTTCAATTCATCGGCACTTACCCGAGCCATCAGATCATGCAATAGTTTTTACCAGATAACATGGCTTATCTGCCTCATCCAGATGCATTTCATCACCAACAAATCCCACATTTTACTGAAGCTTAGCATGCCATCGGTCAAATCTTTTTAATATCTTTTTGCTGTGTAGCAACTTTTAAGTGCCATATTGATGAAATTTTGTATTTACGTTTTTGTTAATGATTTCAATTTCTTTTTATCACAAGTTTGTAGCAATACAATTATTTGAACACGATGACGTAAAATAAAATAAATAAAAGTGCAATAAAATACCAACGTTACAACTACAGCAACACAAAATAGGCAATACGTTATTCGAATGTTGTCAGTGACCGTTGCAACACTTCACTGTTAGTGAAGTTATTCCAATCGTAAATAGTTAGTGGAAGGAATGAGTGTTTAAAGCAGTTATTGCTGGCACGAAAAGGAGTTAAAATTAGCTTATGTCGTCGGATTGCATATCAAGACGACACAACAAGCAAATTGTTTAGTTCAGTTCTGTAATGTCGTTTATTTATTTGGAAGAGGAATTTAAGTCGATTGGAATGAGTTGGCTCAATTATTGTCGGCAGGGCAGCTTTGATTTAAAAAATGTGATGCTGATGTACGTAGGCAATTGTAGTATATGCACTGAACAGCGCTCTTTTGAACCCTCTCTCATTTGTTAATGTTAGTCTCGGTGAATGGGACCAAATGATAACAGCATAAACTAAGGCAAGCAAGACGACAGATTTCCAGGTGGAGTGGACAGAGTTAAACGTTATGAAATCCATATATTTATTCCATTCAAGTTTTTCAGCGAAAAGAGCGCAATATATTTACACTCTGCTACTTTTGAAAGTGTACCAGCGTTGAACTATAGGTAGATAAACCTCTGGGTTTTATTCACCGGTCACATTTCAAGGCTAACAAAGATACAAACTAAATGCTTAAACCACGCTGGCCAGACCGAAGCTTGAATATGCGTCATTCATCTGGGGTCCTCGTCAGCTGTACCTTAGTGAAATTTCGGCGGAGGTGAAATGCTAGAGGCTCGTGTGCTGTGCAATATCAGTGCACGTTAAAGAACCCCAAGGTGGTCGAAATTTCCGGAGCCCTTCACTACGGCGTTCCTCATAGCCTGAGTCTATCTGGGGCGTTAAACCCCCGTAAACCATAAAACGTCCCAAACACCGCTTACCAAGTCACGCACAGCCCAAGGCGTTCACTAGACGCCCCTTTAACACGCGTGATCCAACGACCCTTCGCGAGCTGTGCGCTGCGTGGCACGAAGAAGGGCTTGGGTGCGAACACCAATTTCTTTTAATGAATTGCTTTCCTATATTCTAAAATATCCCCATTAGGGGAACCTCCTCTCCAATTTTGGGTGCATTTGGACCCCCCCCCCCCCCCCCCCCCCCCCCCCCCAACACGATGGCTTCACTGGAAGCTTGTGGCATTTCTTCCGACTGAAGCAGGGCGACGACTCCGGATTTTCGGCACAACGCCGCCAGGTGGAGCCAAGCCGCCGGACCACGAGGTGTACGGGCAGCGCTCTCTATTTGAACGTGGGCTGCTTAATATAGTTCTTGTTCGCGAATGATTCTGCCTGATTTGAAAATAAACTTTTATGAGTGACCCTGTTGAAGCATTTCGAAAAATTCAAAAATATTGCATGAATCATTGTTCCGTTGTTAATGGACAAAAAAATGATGAATATTTTTGACATTCTGTGTATACAAGATCAATGACGCCTCCTAGACCCCCGCCTGCATTTAGTAAAAAATAAATTTGTAACCTTTGAGAAATTTTGATCAGTGATTGAGAAATATGTGTTCACGTAGATTATAAGCAAGCGTGTAAGTGAAACTGGCCATTAGTCTCTGATAAACCGCATTTCTCCACTTCCGAGAAGCAGTTTCACCCTGGCAGTCCCCCAGTATCTCGGAATATGTCAGCAACACAAGGACCTCATAAATAAAACAAACAAATACTTTAACGTCAAGTGCATGTGTCTTTTCCCGGTGATTTCTTTACATCAAGGTTAGTAGCATATTTAAAATACCATTCTCACTTATTAAAACGTCATTCGGGGGCAGAAGTGGTGCTTCAGATTTTGAAAGATTGTTAACGTCATCGGTAAACACTATCTTCAAATGTTTACTGAAGGCAGTAAATATTCCTTGCCAGTCATCGACCAGAACTCCATTAAACTCATCACAAGTCGGTGAAGCTCGGAAACCAAACACCAGAATTTTAGGGAACTTGGACATAAAGTTGGACAAAGATTCTTCGAAATAACGTTTGTCAATTAGCGTTTTTTTTAGTTCAGAACAAAAGAGAACAATTGCTTGCTCCAATTCCGGAGAAAGATATTTATTTTTATTTTGTAGCGGGAGCTACACTAGACTGCCAGTCGAGCATTTCGCGGTACAGGCGAGACGCCAGTTGTGCGCATGCGCTACCATGGTACATGCGGAAGGCCAGTTGTGCGCATGCGCCGTTACCGTGGCAACCGGGGAGGAGGAGTGGGTGCGCCGTGCGCTTTGTCGTTTCCCTCCCCCCTTATCCTTTCCTTTACGGCGCGGTTCGGGTGTCCAACGTGATGCAAAAAAAATAAATATTTTTCAAAAGACCTTCCTGCGCTATTCAAGAATAATCCAAGCATGTTCTGGAAAACAATACGTCAGAATACCGTCAGTAATGATATCTCAGTACATGACGTTATCAGCACTCCCTACTCCGATGCTGACTGTCCTAAAGCATTTAGCTCGTTTTTCGCATCTGTTTTCACCGAACAAGATAATTCTAACATCCCGTGTGTACCAGATTTTGGTTACCCCTACATGGCACCAGTTGACATGGCACTCGATGGCATAGTACACCTGATAAATAACCTTAAAGTATCCTCTTCCTCTGGTGTTGATGAAATTAATTCAAAAATACTAAAAAATACCATTTCTGTTTCCAGCATCATCTTACTTCATATCTTTAAGCAGTCAATATCTGCAGGTGAGCTCCCCACCGATTGGAAAATAGGAAAGGTTGTACCGGTTTTCAAAAGTGGCAACAAACCCTCGCACGAAAACTACCGCCCAATCTCACTTACCTGCATCTGTTACAAGATGCTTGAACACATTTTCGCATCACACATCTCAACCACCTGTAATCTAATCATTTTTTTTTCATTAAGCAGCATGTTTTCAGAAAAGGCTTTTCCTGTGAGACGCAGTTATTTGAGTTTACAACCGACCTACACTTCAACATGAACGGTAACTTACAAACTGATTGCATCTTTTTGGACTTTGTCAAAGCATTTGATCGGGTAGCACATTACCGACTAATATCTAAACTTTCTGTGCTCAAATTAGATTCTTTAACTCTGTCATGGGTCCGTAATTTTCTTTCTAATCGCCAGCAGTTCACGTTTTTAATAATTATTCTTCTCCTTTCTCCGACGTTACATCGGGCGTGCCGCAGAGAAGCGTCCTCGGTCCATTGCTATTCTTAATTTACATTAATCACCTGCCAGTAAACATCTAATCTTGGACACGCATATTTGCTGACGACTGCATTATTTATTGACCAATAAAAAGTACTATTACCACCTTGCACTTCAAAGTGACCTCGATCGCGTTAACGACTGGTGTAAAACGTGGCTAATGAGTTTAAACATTTCTAAGCGTAAGATAATTTCTTTTAGCGGAAAATCAGTCAATTCGGATTTTTCCTACCACATTAATAACGATACATTGGCTCGGACTACGCAGTATAAGTATCTAGGCGTCCATCTGTCACCAAACCTTTCTTGGGCCGAACACATAAACACCATTTTCGCTAATGGTTCCCGGTCACTATCTTTCCTTCGCCGTAACCTGAAATGCAGTACCCCTCACGTGCGTAAACAAGCCTACATTACTTTTGTCAGACCGCAGCTAGAGTGCGTTTCATCCATTTGGTCACCTCATCAGAAATATCTAATAGAGAAGTTGGAAGCTGTCCAGATAGGGCTTGCCATTTCATTTCGCAAAATTAGTTATCAGTCTAGTGTATCCCAACTAAAGATCGAAATTTCGCTCCATCCGTTGCAAATTCGTCGCGACATTGTCCTTTTATCTATCTTTCACAAATAAGTTCATGCCACTGATTCACCTCCAGCACATCTACAACGTCCCTCCTACTTATCACATAGATTACATAATAACTACATCTATGCCCGCATTTATGGCAACACAGCGCATGTATCTGTCTCGCCTTCTTCCGTCCCGTCCGTCAGCGCTGTTTTTGCATACCATTTAAACATGAACCAACCAGCCCGACTCAGCCCTCTCCTTTAAACTTCTCATCACTCCCGCGTGCCATCCGTCTCTGGAACGATCTTCCGGACTGCATCGCCCTGCAGGGTAATCATGACACCTTTCGCAAACATCTACTCAAGCACTTCATTGATAACGCTTAGCAAGTCATTTATTTACTCACGATTCATATAACTTCGTTTTCAGCCACTTGAGACTATTTCCTCTTTGGTTCTGTTGATGCGCAGCTTTCCTCATGTATGCCTGATATACTTTCTTTTGCTTTTGTATAACTTTTTGTGCATTTTCCTACTTTTGTTACATGACGCATAGTTGTTTTTTACTTTTATCACTTTTTGTGAATTGCGATATCGTATCTGAGCTCACCTGTTTTTTTGTGTTTTGCTGTACTTTACTATGTTTTTTTTTATTTCTAACCTATTTTGCACAAACTTCTGTATTTGTCCCCCCTTACACAATACCTCTCCAGAGGCATGTAAGGTATCTGTAAATAAATAAAATAAATATCTGAGCATGGTACATGCGGGAGGCCAGTTGTGCGCATGCGCCGTTACCATATGGCAACCGGCGAGGAGGAGTGGGTGCGTCGCGCGCTTCGTCGTTTCCCTCCCTCCTTTATCCTTTCCTTCACGGCTCGGTTCGGGTGTCCACCGAGATATGTGAGACGGTTACTGTGCTTTGCGTGCTCGTGGCGCCATCTGGCATGACGTCACACCGTGCGTCTCGCCACCGCCGCCATTTGGTGTGACGTCACACCGCGTTCATCACCGGAACCGCGCGTTTTCGCATGCACAGCATTGCGTATAAAAAGTGGAGATGTAATCGGCGGCTGTATCGCAACGCTTGATATGGATGGACAGAAGGAGAGTCCAGCCGCTGCTAAACGGCGGTATACATGGTTTGCATGTGACGTCACGTCCGGCGGCGCGCGCTGCGGCGGACATGTTGGTGCAGTCTGTGCGGAGTCGGTGGAGTGCGTATCGCACGCGTTTCCTCGTTAGTGGTAACACGTGCAATTTTGTTGCCTTTTGTGTGGCATGCCGCCGCTTCTCAGTAAGCAGCCTTTAGACGCTACCTACCGCTTAGATCTTACGCGGTTGGAGCGCGTTCGGTATGCGGAAAAAGTGCGTCTCTGCGATAATATCGACCCGTTCATGCTGCGGCCGGGAACGGACACAAGCGATGTCGACATATTTCCAGAGATTTGTTACGGTGACATCGTCAATTACCTTCTTTTTTCTGCAAGCTTTCTGACCCTTGAAGAAATGAAGGCGTTTAAGTCCACCGAGGCGCATAATTATTTCACTAGCGGCTGGGTGAAGGGACTGTCGGCAAAACAGCTACAAGGGGACAAGGTGTTTCTACTTGGAGAGGTAAGCCGCAGGGCATTGATCTTTGTAAGGATCAGAGTAAAGAAATAACGGTTATTAAATCCACAAGTGACTGAGTGTAAGCAATCACTCAGTAAAGTTTTAAAAAGAACTGTTTACAAACTGTCAGGCTAGTGATTCATTTCTTCATATGTACTGAACCTGGACGACTTCAGATTAAATCACGAGTTATTCTATTTTTATGGGCATATGAAAGGAACCGTTGCTGGTTTATCTTAGTTTGGAAACCCAACAAGTTATTGCGAAAAAAAGAAACGGTCATGCGTGGAGAGATTGTTATCGCTCGCTACAGATTTGTCGACCAACAATTTAGGTCTCGCCTGTCGCGTCGCGCACTATGGCCCGCATTAAGTGATCAAGCTCATCGCCGTTGCCGTTTTCGACGGTCCGGTAGCGCGACAAGATCGACAGTGACGTGTGCCTTCGCAGAGATGTGCCCAATGTTAATTTGGATTCGTAGCCTCCATTGTTCCCGACTCCTCAGCCTGACACTCCGCTTGAGCCGCGCGTTTCTGGGTCCGTCGTCTTGCCGCGCGAGCGTGGCGACCGGGATCACCATGTTTTGCGCTGTAGCCGAGCAAAAGCGTAGGGGCCCAGTCCGGGTCCGTCTCCTCCCACAGTTTTGATGGTCTGCCTACAAAATCCAAGAAAAATTTGTTTAAAATGAGATTTTCCGCTATGCTTGTACGTCATGCACCTAAATAAACACTGTGCATATGCAACGGACTTATCTTTTACGAAATGGGCGCCGCAAACACGTATGCCCGTCCTTTCGGTGTTGAGATCGGCACGTTTTATACGAGCCAGCCACACCTCCCGTCGCTTCGCGCATAAAGCTTTGGTACGGTCACCTTGATGCTCGATGACCTTTGGAAGACGAAAAAAGTTTGTGTTTGTTGATTTCGCCCAACAAGTGCGGTTGGAGCATCCAACAACAGCGCAGATAACCATCGCAACGCCGTCGAAGTACACCGTACGCGCGAATTGCATCAAGTGCACCACGGCCGCTGCGACTGCACCAACATGGCGGAACAGTATCCCAGGGTTCCCTGCTACGACGTCAGTGCAAGCCATGTATAGACAAGGGAACATTAACTCTTCCGATCCTGAGGTTGTCGCCTGGCAGTTGGCTCCTCAACAAAGAGAGAATGAGCGTCAGAAGGCGAAGAGAGCAGCGAACACGCCCGAACAGGGAGAGGAACGCTTTGCCAAACGGAGACGCCAGACTGCTGAGCGTAATAGACGCCGCATAGCCGCCGAGATGGAGCCTATGGAAGGCGTCAGTCAACGGCAACCAACCGAAGAGGATGTGATGGCCCGTCGTGTGACTGATCACACCATTCGAGTTTCCCAAAGTGCATCTGTGATCCGGACATTTCAAGCGGACATGTCTCTCATTGCTAAACACACAGTGCCAACAACAATCTCAGCCAGGGAAACGTACCTCCCGCTACGTGTATCCTGGCATAGCGGAGCTAAGCCACTGCCAATATTTTTCATGGGTTTCAGTTTTCTTTTTATCTGCACTGTCACCCGAGGAATCCATGAGTTTTTATTTTATTTTAACAATAACTAGCTAGTGACATTCAATACATTGCTGACCCACGGTTTAAAACTGCTGTGTTATTACAAAATGCATCAAAAGGAAAGGGCAGAACATCGATGATCGAAACATCACCTGCTGGAGGAAAGTTACTAAAATGCATTAGGGGCAATTTTTATTAGGAGACACGCCAGAAAGAGAAAGCATAACGGCCCGGTGATCAGCTATACTAGGTATCACCACACTTATTTAAATCTAAGAATTGCTCTGATTTCAGTTGAAGTAGAGGGTCGCTAGAATGGGGTGATCGATCCATAGGGATTTCCCTAAGTTTATTTTCAGTGTCTCTATAACGGAACCTTGTCCACATGTATAGTCTGGTTGAAGCATGAAACGAGAAGCTGCGGGAAACTCGGCAACAGCCTCGTGCATACTGAGCTTCCTTCTCCATTCGGCGTCTGTTTTCGGTGTCTCGAATCGTCATCGGATCAGCCTTTCAACAGCTGCCTAGAACCGCGACCACTGTTCCCATTCCTGTTCGGATAAAAGCACGGAAGGAGGCGAGGAACACAAGAAAATGAAGGGCTTCCTTCTGCTGGATTTCCTCTGTTTTGCCGCGCCTTTCGAGCGGCTATCGCATATCCGCAGAGCGGAAACCGCGTCGGTGTGAACGCTCTCTTACACCCCCCCCCCCCCCCCCCTGCACGCTGGCTTTGCCACTATTTCCTGATGCCGCTTCTGTCAATCCGCCTACATTCCAGAGAAGAAGAAATGCCAAAACATACTTCAGCCTCCCCTGAGTGCCTCACGGTAGGCTCTGCTAGTTATAGTTATGTCCCTATTTCCTCATTTCAGAACGGTCGGACAGGAATCATTTGTTGTAGTTGCGCGTGTTGCGTTTTGTTGCAGTTGCAGTTGTCGCAGGTCACGTTTTGCACGATGCTGCAGCAATTTTATCGCACGAACGGCTGCCATCTTGGAATCTCAGACGGACAAGAAACGTTTCAATGCGAGTAGTAAGCGATAACGCTCTTAAAAGCCGGTAACATTGCAATCGGTTCGCCACCGGCACGCAAGAAGTCACGCGAGACCACAAGACAGCGAGGTGTCCCCTTGTGTCTGTTCGAGCGACTGTTTGCCCCACTGTCGCTTGTCTCTTACCATGCAGCAAAAACAAAAAAAGAACGCAGGAGCCTGGAAGGGGCTCGGATGTATTACGCAATGAAGATATCAACTTCAACAGGCCCCATGCACCCTGAGTCGCTTTGGGACGTTAAACCCCAATAAACCAAACCAAACCATAATTAACCGAAACTGAGTGTTAACGCTATCGTATTTAATATAATTAGCTGAGAAAGCTTTTGTAGAATTAAAGGGCACAAAAAAATGAAAAAACGGCAGAACTTTACAGACAGATGAGAGGAGTCTTATACATATTGTGCCGTACATTATGAACAGTGCTTAGCACGAACACGCCGACCGAAAGGAGAGAAACCGCACTACGCCGGTGCACACGGAGCATTTACTGAATGCGCCCTCCAAAGGACCACACGCGCAGCTTCCTCCCGGCGACGCGTGTAGTACCACCACTGCAGAGCAGAAATAATTGCTCCGCTCCACCAGATGTAGAAGAATGGATTTTTGTGCCGCACCACCGGATATTACTGGACTTTCTTCGAGAGTTCAGTGTGTACGCATATTTGTAAATAATACTTTATGCCAGCAAGCACACTGCCGCAATAAAATAAGAAGAAATAACAGTACGATTATCAGGAAATATGACACTCGTTAATATCGACCGTGGAACATTACACAGCCAAGGTGCGTGCTGGGGAGGAAGTAAGTGTGATGCATTCATAGCTGAAAATCTAGCCCCGAACCAGCGAAGATATCCTCACAGTTCCTGTCCGCTTCAGGCTATACACAAATGATCAAAGTAAAATGCTACTTCGTTTTGTGCGCTACTTCGCAAGTCTAAGAAGGTGGTAAACAAAAGTACTGCTTCGATGAGGCTCTCATGTTACAGAACCTGAAATCTTTGCAACTAGTTATAGATAGCTTAGGAGTACAAAACGGTATATATGCTGTTTTGCATGAATTATTTTGTGTTTTCCGCACTGTTTTCATTTTTTTGCACGCTAAGCATATCACGTGACATCAGTTGTCTAGACGTGCTGTTTGTTAACCCGATGAGAACATTAGAAGTGGGCGTTCAGTGAAAGTATACGTATTCATTACACAAGCTCGAGCTCGGCCCAGGATCGTGAGTACACAGGCCCGAGAACGGCCCGGGCCCGCAACCCGAAACTATCTTTTTTACCACAATAAACGTGGTACTAAACAGGAATCGCCACGTGTTATCTTGCTTTCCCATGGTGCCGCACCTAATAGGGCATAATATCAGTTAAGGATTTTAAGCACCGTTGTAACAGATCATTTTTACAGGATGTGTCTAGCTTTACGACACAGTGACAGGAAAGCAAAGCGACATTGAACGGGAAGCCAGAGTGACTCATTGGACCAATACTCCTTTCTCTACTCACATGCTGCCTGGTTTCATCTGGCATACCGTGGTCGCAGCGCTGGGGTTGGGTGGCTTGTCACACCATGCGGTAGCTGCACAAGGGACAAAGCAAGAATACTGATGGGAAAAAAGACGCACAATTTTTTTTGTTGTTGTTAGTGCGGTGCTTTAGTGCTGGCAGCATGATTGCCTCTGTGGTTACGCACGATGTGAAAAGCGCCATGAAGGTGTGCACAAAACATTCTTAAGTGCTGAGCCCGAGGAGCCAGTCCTCTTAAAGTGGTTGGCTGGCTGTTCATTTCTGGCCTCCTGACTGGCGCAGTTAGACGAGGACAAGTGAAGAGTGACGCTAGCATCCCTCCTCTCCGCCTGCTTTTGTCCTCCACGGTGGGGAGAAGGCCGGAGGTTGAGTTTCCCGACAATAAAAGAACAAAATGAGCAAGTGTTGAGGGGAGCCTCTGCCACTAACCAAGCAGCCGGACGATAATGAGTCCTCTCGTCGAAACGTTAAGTAGCGGACTAAGGTTTCCCCTCAACACGTGTTCCTTTTTGTTTTGTGTTCACTAATCTGCGTCTTACTGCGTCAACCAAGATGCTACAAAATGAGCAGATTCAAACTGCGCAGTTTCTAAAAGGCGCTGTAAAAGATAGGAAGAGTTCGCGCTGAACGACACGAGAATTTCACGAGCTGTATTTATCTGAATGCACCCTGTGACGGCCTTAGGGTTAAAAGTAATAATAAAATTAAATAAAGAGCCGAAGCAGCCAAAGGCGACACGCCAGACAAGAAACGGCGCGCACGGAGTTGAAGGATCGCAGAAGACCGACGTACATCTGCACTTTGTACGGTCATGCTGGAAACTGCGGAGCCCGAAAATGTCAATTAAGAGAGCCAGTAAAGTGGCTACGACATTTGCTCATTGCACGCGGCATAAGCTGGCGCAGTATCGCAAATAAATGCCGTCAATGAACCGAGAGCCACCTTGTTATAGCGTGGGACAGAAGGAACGTGAACTTCGTGGATCCTTAAAAAAAAAAGATGCCGCCACCGTCTGGAAGACGTTTAGGTAACGAGCGTTAGCTGTTTGGTTTACTAGAATTGATAAGAATGAGATTGGAGTTAGGAACACCAGTATGAGTTTGGTGGAAAAATGGAAATATGAATTTGGCATCTTGAATTTATATGTGACGCCACCAATCAATCACCAATTGGATATCTGAGTGACGTGAACGATCAGTGACCAATTCGACATACTAATGACGCTACCGATCAATCACCTATTGGGTTGCTATATCGATTTACTATGGAGGCCGCCATCTTGAATTACTTGGGCTTAAAAAAATTTCACGCCGAAGGGAGGTGGTAGCAGACCCCAAGAAAACGAGAAACGTGATGAGTAAGAGCTCACGCTCTTAAAAGCATGCCAACCTGACAGGCAGATGCATTCACCTCTCTTTTGTTGTCGTTTCATTTTTATTTTATTTTTATTTATTTATCACATACTGCGGACCAAATACGGTCCAAGCAGGAGAGGCACAGTACAAAACAATAGAGTACAAAACTTCGAACTTGAAAGAGCCTAGGCCTTAGCAGTGAACGTGAAATAATAAAAGGAGGCCTCATGTGCTTACCATTACGGGTCATTTCAAGTCTTTCCATGACAGGACTCTTCAAGCCAGAGCCGTGGTATTTCGTTTTGATGCTGCAAAGAACAAAGAATCGTCAGGCCTCCACGCAAGGTGCGTGCGACCTTCATTCATTTCCTTGAGCCTTATTCAGTGCAAGAACCCTCAGAGTTCCTGAATAATATCTCGAGGGAAAAAAAGACGCTGCGGTCGTTTATTAACAACGTCTGTAGACCAGCACCGCGTTTACAAACCATATCGCAGCAGCCGGAACCGAGTGGGGTTGAAAAGTAGGCTTAGTGCTTTTAGGAATACATGGAAGCGAAAGCTTTCAAAGCAGTGTTTTGATCTCACACTGCACCTATGATGCCGACCCTTCGTGAAGAACAACCAAGTTCGTCAGTGTGCATGCGGCAGCATGTCGGACTGCACGAGAAGCTTGCGCGATTCGACCCAGCGGATAACAGAAGAACCGACAACTGAGCTAGTTGGTGCATCTTTAAGCCGTGGTAAAAACAGCGCAGCGACGACAGACACAGAGAAGACAGAAGAAGACGGACAAGCGCTGACTAACAACTAAAGTTTATTGGAAAAAACACAGGTATTAATACACTCCTAAAACAACCAGAGAACACGCCCCTCTTAACATCCTTCTAATCGTGCGAATCTAGATACTTAATCTCACATTCGTGAAGAAGCACTGACGGTGTGCTGACGCATGCATCACCATTCGCGTGGATGCGATACGCCTCACACATTTCCCTTGTCAATTTATCCCTGTGCCTGCAAACAACTTTTGTCTCATGGAAAAGAGGGTTGCACATTTTTTTGTCGGGGGAGCCTGGGATATTATTCAGGGGGCAATCTCTAAAATGTAATGCAAGGTTGGACGATGGGGGGCCATTTAACGAGGTATGATGCTGACGAAGACGGGTGTTCACACATTTTCCCGTTTGGCCAATGTATTTCTTGCCACAGGAAAACTCAATGTCATACACTACGCTTTCAGCACATGACGTAAACTTCTTTTGGTGGTTTATTTTGCAGGCTCTACTCCCGGTTGGTTTCTGTTTTTTAGCCTTTGCTTTCCTATCTATTATGGCACAAATTTTTCCAAGCTTTTGCGGGGCTGAGAAGAGCACTTGAATTCCATATCTGGCGCCTACTCTTTTTAAGTTGTGTGACAAACGATGAAGATATGGTATAACCGTATGCCTCTTCATGCCTGACGGCTCTGATGGATGGCAACTCTTGAAAGATTTTAGTTTCCTCAGCAATTTATTGCAAGCAAGCACGATTACCTCTTCCGGAAATCCTGCCGATTGCAATCTACCAACCTGCTGATTAAAACTATTCTTCATTCCATGCACACACGATTTCGAAAGTGCTGATCCTAAACATGCAACGGCTATACCACTTTTAACTAATTTAGAATGGGCTGAGCGATAACTAAGAAAGGGCTTCGCTGAGCGCTGTTGAAAAGACCAGCAGACATGATCAGGGTTCAGGACCAATCTTAAGTCTAAAAACTGTAGCTCGTTGTTCTCCGGGAGTTCAAAGGTGAACTTTAAACCTTCTCCACAACTAACAAAAACCCTTAGTATTTCTTCTACATGGCCCTTGAAATTTGTAGGCTCTACAAAAATTAAATAATAATCAACATACCTGAACACCTGTTTTACACAATCACTGAACTTAGAATTTATCGCCCTGTCAACGTGACACAGAAAAATATTACTTAACACCGGTGCTACTTTTGAACCTATGCATACCCCATCTTTCTGAGCAAACAGTTTTCCTTCCCACTAGAAAAAAGTCGATTGCAGGTAAAAGGTCAGAAGTTCCAAAAACGACTCCACAGAAACACCACAATCCGAAATAAATCTCTCTTCGTCGTTGTCATTAGTTATGGCTTTCTTAACACACTGCAGGAGTTTATCTTGAGGTAAGGAATAGAACAAATCCTCCACATCGATGCTAAACATGCCACTCGAACCCGGGTTACAGCTTTGCAAAAACTCAACAATGGTGACAGAATTCGGGACCAGAAACGGATCATCAATCACAAGACTACTAAGGTGCTTTTGCAAAAAGCTTGATATCGAATGTTGCCAGCTGTTACGCTCCGTAACTATACATCGGAAAGGAATTTCGGGTTTATGCGTTTTCGCAGAGAAGAAAATATCTAGACAATTTTTCTGCGAACTACTAACAGAGCGCTGTAGTCCTATCAAATTCATTTCCCCCAGTAACCGTATTGCTTCTTTCTTTTGTCTATTGAGGTTAATATTTCGGATTGTGGTGTTTCTGTGGAGTCGTTTTTGGAACTTCTGACCTTTTACCTGCAATCGACTTTTTTCTAGTGGGAAGGAAAACTGTTTGCTCAGAAAGATGGGGTATGCATAGGTTCAAAAGTAGCACCGGTGTTAAGTAATATTTTTCTGTGTCACGTTGACAGGGCGATAAATTCTAAGTTCAGTGATTGTGTAAAACAGGTGTTCAGGTATGTTGATTATTATTTAATTTTTGTAGAGCCTACAAATTTCAAGGGCCATGTAGAAGAAATACTAAGGGTTTTTGTTAGTTGTGGAGAAGGTTTAAAGTTCACCTTTGAATTCCCGGAGAACAACGAGCTACAGTTTTTAGACTTAAGATTGGTCCTGAACCCTGATCATGTCTGCTGGTCTTTTCAACAGCGCTCAGCGAAGCCCTTTCTTAGTTATCGCTCAGCCCATTCTAAATTAGTTAAAAGTGGTATAGCCGTTGCATGTTTAGGATCAGCACTTTCGAAATCGTGTGTGCATGGAATGAAGAATAGTTTTAATCAGCAGGTTGGTAGATTGCAATCGGCAGGATTTCCGGAAGAGGTAATCGTGCTTGCTTGCAATAAATTGCTGAGGAAACTAAAATCTTTCAAGAGTTGCCATCCATCAGAGCCGTCAGGCATGAAGAGGCATACGGTTATACCATATCTTCATCGTTTGTCACACAACTTAAAAAGAGTAGGCGCCAGATATGGAATTCAAGTGCTCTTCTCAGCCCCGCAAAAGCTTGGAAAAATTTGTGCCATAATAGATAGGAAAGCAAAGGCTAAAAAACAGAAACCAACCGGGAGTAGAGCCTGCAAAATAAACCACCAAAAGAAGTTTACGTCATGTGCTGAAAGCGTAGTGTATGACATTGAGTTTTCCTGTGGCAAGAAATACATTGGCCAAACGGGAAAATGTGTGAACACCCGTCTTCGTCAGCATCATACCTCGTTAAATGGCCCCCCATCGTCCAACCTTGCATTACATTTTAGAGATTGCCCCCTGAATAATATCCCAGGTTCTCCCGACAAAAAAAAATGTGCAACCCTCTTTTCCATGAGACAAAAGTTGTTTGCAGGCACAGGGATAAATTGACAAGGGAAATGTGTGAGGCGTATCGCATCCACGCGAATGGTGATGCATGCGTCAGCACACCGTCAGTGCTTCTTCACGAATGTGAGATTAAGTATCTAGATTCGCACGATTAGAAGGATGTTAAGAGGGGCGTGTTCCCTGGTTGTTTTAGGAGTGTATTAATACCTGTGTTTTTTCCAATAAACTTTAGTTGTTAGTCAGCGCTTGTCCGTCTTCTTCTGTCTTCTCTGTGTCTGTCGTCGCTGCGCTGTTTTTACCACGACCCAGCGGATGGAGCGCCTGTTGGGGGTATGTCCGGCTTCACAACACACATTTATGAAGGCGTTTTAAAAACACAGCTTCCAAATGACGCAGCATACTTTCTCACACTCTATTCTTCAAAGAAGTCGCCAACTATTAACAAACAGCTACCTCCGAGGGTACTCTTTGAATCGAGAAAAAAATTCGTAAATTCTCGCTAACATGGGTTTCAATGGGCTGCTCCATACGCCCAGCCGGGAGTCACCCCCACGCGCGCGTAACGTGATGTTTTAAAATACGTCGCCTTCGAAATGACGCTCCGCACTTTCATCATAGCGTGTTATAGGATGAGCTTGGTTGTTCATCTCGAAGGGACGACAATGTAGGCGCACTGCGAAATTAAAAAGTGCTTTGACAAGTTTTGCTTCCATGTATTCCTATGGGCGCTAAGCCCAAGTTTTACGCCAGTTGCCCCAGCCGGCGACAGCAACGCCACTGCATCTTGTTTACGTCACAGATCGGTGTAAGTCAATAGGCGTACAAATGTCTAGGACTTCATATTGCTTTTTTTTTATTTTACTCCTGTTTTGTAGGAAGCATGCGATTTTCCTGCAGACAAACCTTCGAGAAATAGTTTGCTGATTTCCATACGAGCCTAATGTCAAATATCCACACCCGATAACTTTATTAAATACGCACGTGGAGAGTGCACTACCACAAGAAATTAATCTGCGCACCGTGAAGAGCGTTGTAGAGTGGCTTTAATGCACATACAATATCCACATTTTGTTTTGATGCTGCACAATCAATCGAAAGATTAAATGCCTACTTCTCTGCACTCCTGTGGACGCTCAATAAGGAACTTGCATGGACGGCGGAGCCTGTTCATTCAACCGATAATTCGACAAACTGTGAAATATCCCATTTTATGCTTGACTCTTCTCTGGAGCTGCTTCCACCCAGGTGATTAGATTATGGTCTTTTTGCTCCCTCAGCCTGACTCCACACGATTACATCCTCCTCTCGGTAGCACCGTGAAGTTCACTCATTCATAAGGAACGCCTTCTTTGTTCTTTTCAAAGGCAGTTTATGATTTCCTCTCGCCTGAAACAATGACAAGCGCGGAAAATATGCATGAAAAGGAAACGCAAGATAAACAAGGACCCATATTATATACGAAACATATAATATAATCCTCTTTAGTCGGAGTCCTACGCCACGCCTCGCGACTCTGCTTCAGCAGCGGGAGACGGGGGGGGGGGGGGGGGGGTATTAGACCAACGAGGTTTTTTCTCTGAGAGGTTTATCTCCACTAAGCCGCGTTACAGCAGATTAATCAAGCGCCCTAGACATGAAAGCTGCTTTAATCCTGGCCTACACTCGCTGCGTAGAGTGGGGCACAATGCCCTTCCGGCTTATCTCGATGCGTATAAAACGAAAAAGTAAGAGAGGCCACCAAAATAGAAACAATTTGGACCTGAATGCGCATAAAAAGAGAACAAACGAGGAGGAATTCCTATGTCAATGTTGTTTGCGTGGACGGGAAATCGATGAAACTAAGGTAATCGCGCGAGTACATTCTTGACTTCACCAACTAGCGTCATCTGTTGGCTATCAGTAGCGAACAACGCGTCGCTCAATGGGGGTTGTGCAGGGAGCTTCGTCTGTAATTTCATTTCTCATGTAGGTTTTGTGTTTCTTTCGGTAAACAGTTTATCGCGATTCCATGCATCATGGACAACCAACTAGCCCCGATTCCAACCTTGCTGTGAATGGGAATATGTTTGGTTATTTTGAGAAGACTAGAGAGGGAACGAGATGCTGCGCGAAAATGATGATTACCGGGGCCGATTCTAGCTCATCGCTCCAAGATGTGCGCCATAAAATACTTATTACCTTCACATCTACTAGTTCCGACAACCATAGGAACTAACTTGCATGAACCGAACATTCGGAATTGCCGTTGTGTTTCTGAGTGCTCAGCGTGACGGGGAGGCAGTCGTCGTGTAAACTAATAGCGTTTATTCAGCTAGTGGGATGTTTTCATTCGAGTGACGCTAGCTGAGCGATGGCAGTTAGCCAAAGTGAAACGAGCTGCCTGCACAGCTTCCAACACCTGTGCCAATGTGACCTGTGAGGAGTCCCATACACATGAAGCGTATCCCATTCGTGGTCGCACGTAACTGGCGTATAATAATGGTTTTAGTGAAGATGGAGCCAGAGAGAAGTTTCTTTAATGGTAGCTCAGTGTTTTGTTTGCTTTAGATGCGATGTGTCCTTTATGTAATTTCCAAGACAGGGTGTTAGTTATATAAACACCGAGGTTTCGGTACAATGTTAGGCATTCAAGGGGATGACTATGTAGGAAATAAGATGGACATGTTGCATTCGACGAAGAAACCCTCATATGTTTACATTTTTTAAAACTTTTAGTTCTTCCATTTGCCACGTATGGCGCCAATCCACGAGGAAAAGACGAAGCCAGAGCACACAGCACAAGCGCTTCGTCCGTCGTCTTGTTTTCGCGCTCCTTTTCGCGTGGATCGACACAGACTCGCCCAACTTTCCACCCATGACGCCAATCAAGTATGTTATTGAGATTAACCATGCACTCGCTAAAGGAACTCCAGTTAAGAACCGAGACACTGGCATACAGAACTCTTTGAGTGCTCACGATATTAATGGATGAAATCATTTTCTCCACTTCCTGCTCTACTAAACCTGTAATGCCTGGCTAATCACGTTCGACACGGAATGCAAATATGCAACAATTTTCATCTCTGCCCGCGGAAACAGTGTCAGAGTGTGAGCTGCCAAAGATGCAGGCGGAAAGATAAATTCATGCTAAAGCTAACAATAACGGCACAAGAGCCACATACTTGGGTGGTCGTAAATATGCACTGGCTGGTGACGGAACAATCTTGATTCTCCCGCTTGATTTGCAGTACGTACCTCCGTATTTATTAGCAGTTTTATTGTTCTTAAACAGATAAAAACTATTACAATAGGCTAAAAAATTCTTTCGTAAATAATTTTTAAAAATTAATACTAAAGTTTTTTTACAGTTCTCTAATAAAGGGCCATTAGATTTGGAACCCTCGCAGATCATAAATTTTCTGTGATGTTTAAACTACCTTGGTATTACAGCGTTAGTTCGCTTCCTTCCGATTTCTTTTCCCGGTCATCTTTCGGAAATGCGCGGTTGAAACAGCGCTAACGATCATTTGTAGCCCATCGTCGTCATCATCATCAGCCTGACTACGTCAACTACAGATCAAGGGCCTCTCCAATTAGCCCTGTCCTTCGCCAGCTGCGACAACCTTATCCCCGCAAACTTCTTGCTCTCATCCGCCCACCTAACGTTCTGGCGCCCACTGCTACGCTTGCCTTTTCTTGGAACCAACTCCGTTACACATACGGACCAGCGGTTATCTTGCCTTCGCATTACATGCCCTGCCCAAGCGCATTGCTTCCTCTTGATTGCGACTAGGTTGTCACTAACCCACGTGTGTTCCCTCACCCACTCTACCTTTTTCCTGCCCCTCAATGTTACACCGATCATTTTCCTTTCCTTAGCTCGCTGCGTTGTCCTCAAAGGGGCTCTGAAAGGGGCTCTAATAATGCTGCGGTATGCCGGGGATGTTAAAGCACGCCGCTTCACGATTATTGTCCAGGAAGAATTTTTAATGCGCTTTGTAGAAACAGAGTTACCTGTGGTCAAAATTTGAATTTCAGCGTCTTCGCGCTTTTCCCTCTCCCTCGACACATTTTGCGCGCCGGAAGGTCGGCGCTCCTCCAACGGCCCTACCTCCGGGGGAGAGCTTCCTGACCACGGTAGCTGCCTGACGTCTGAAAGAATCTAACCAATAGCCACCTCTCAATATGCATACGTAGATACGAGCGACAGAGGAGGGCGGGAGCACGAATAAGTCGCCGGGAAGGGCTCGCCAACTTTCGCTCATGATTGTGGGTCTTCTGCTGCTTGTATAGTGTATCATTTGGCTCAGGCGTTCATGACAACCCAATGCACAGATTGAGCAAGTTGATGTCCTCTCCTCGGAAGGTGTTTCAGAGCCCCTTTAACTTAAGCTGAACCCTTTTCGTTAGACTCCAGGTTTCTGCCCCGTAGGTGAGTACTGGTAAGATACAGCTGTTGTATACTTTTCTCTTGGGGGATATTGGTAAACTGCCATTCATGATATGAGAGAACCGGTCAAATGAGGTCCACCTCATTCTTATTCTTCTAGTTATTTCCCTCTCGTGACCCGTATCTGTTGTTACTACCTGCCCTAAGTAGATGTATTCCTTTAGAGCTAAT
Source organism: Amblyomma americanum (assembly GCF_052857255.1). NCBI lineage: Eukaryota > Metazoa > Arthropoda > Arachnida > Ixodida > Ixodidae > Amblyomma > Amblyomma americanum. Next base: position 1,295,831 of record NC_135506.1, on the reverse strand, counting down.
TGGTGTATTCATTTGGTGGGTTGTGGTGAAGTACTGCGCCAGGGTGCCCAAATCCTGTTCTGGTGAGGAAGTGCATTGTAACTTCTGGTTACCGAGATAAGGCCGCAGTCCATGTTTGGTTATGCAATTCCATCAACACGTGAATTTTTGAAGCGAAAAGCTTCACTACGCTAGGAAAACAGTCGTCGCGTAGACCGGATAATGACCTTGAACGACCTTCAGGCCAACCACGTTAGTCGTGTATGAGCATATGTGGTACAGTTATGGTGCCGAACCCTTGACAGTGACCCATAACTTTTAGTTGACCTTTGAAATTGGGTTGACCTTAAGAACATCCGATGGGGTGATGTGAAGCCACGGGATGACATCCGATAGGGGTATCGTAAGACCATGTGATACGATGTCATAGCCACGTGGTCGTGTGAGTATATAAGAACGGCTGCCGCGAGCGTGTAGCGGAGCTGCCATGGACGAGCCTCAGACGCTTAGCAAGCGTCTTTGCTTTTCGCTGAATTCCAGGGTTAGCCAAGTCAAGGCTTAGCCAATTTTTTTGAATTCGGTGGAGAATTGCGCGGCACCAGGACTCGAGCCCAGGTCCTCTTGCATGCAAGGCGGATGCTCTACCTCTACGCTATGGCTGCCTCGCTCATAAGAAAATGTACAGCACGACATCCAGGAAGTTTGAAATTATACCACTCATCGCTGTGTACAGCGCAAACATCATTGTGGCATTAAAAAATATAAGCATATATTCATTACAAACTGCTAAACATACAGACGACCTTGCTTTCGACAGTGCGATGATTTCGAGTGGTCAGCGGAGAACTATACTTGGGCATCAGAGTTTAAGTGTCGACACTTAAGCGAGCTGGGTGAAAAATGAAGTTCTGTATGCATTATGTGCTCTTCCAACACGTCAGTAGCCCTGAAGAGCGGCGCGTTCAAGGAAAGGTGAGTGCATTCCACTTTCTTTATAATATCTGTCGCTCGTGACACTCAGAGAATCCTGCGTAGCTAGCTAACGGGTAATTCGGCTGCGAACTTTCCAGAAAGTTGCATTCAATGCGCTGTGCTTAACCACGTCTCACTTGGTATTTCGATGAGTACATAATGTTGGCCTCATATATACTGACAATGTTCATACATTCAACACGTACAGTCTTTGCGAAAAGTAACCGGGCAGAGGTGGTTTGTATCTTAGCCGCGTAGCGAAGCACTTATGGCAACCCTTAAGCTCTGAATCTGTGCAAAGTAAGGTGAACCCACGTCCTCACGTTCTGACGCCTTTCAGTCTTTTTAGGGGAGCCCTAAAAGCTCCGCTGCATGATTGAGAAACAAAAACCTGTTGCTCGCTTACTCTCGGTAAGGGGAGTTGTCTGTACGCCAGGGCAGCTCTTTAACAGCATCGCGCGACCATCGACCAACCGACTGGCCAGCCCCTTAGCACGGCGCGGAGCGATGGAACAAGTGAGAATAACCGCATCCGAAACACGTGCGCTTATTCTCGCTTGTTTCGCCGCTTCGCGTCGCGATAAGGTGCAGACAAGCCGGCAGGTCGATGGCCGCGCGATGCTGCTAAAAAGGTGGCCGGGTATAAAGCTGTGGCCTTTTTGAATCAGGTGCGGCAACAACTGGGGAAATTTTAAGGATTACGTGAACTGTGGCTTACTTTGCAAAGCATTACAGCGGACTTAAATAACTCCGTGCACTTTGCACCATGGCGAAGAAAGTCTTGCTTCCGAGCAAGACTTTCTGCTGTCGGGACTGAAGTCAGTATATTAGTATATACGCGTGTATCCCTCAAAGAGCACCTGAAACAGGATGTCGTTGTCAAGCTATGTATGAGTGTAACTAGTCGCCCTTAAAAGGCTGGTACATGACTACCCGTAAATTTGGCAAGTTGCAAGTCACTTTACACCCCGCGGCCACCACATGAGAGGAAATAAATCTGTAGAAGGAAGGATCGCCATCTTACCAGGGGTAACTTCGATGGAAGTTTCTTACAACGGGTACACTAATTGCAAGCTGGGAACTTTGTTCCTCGTCCAGGAAATTTTAACCAAATCACAAATGAACACCCCCCCCCCCCCCCCCTCCCCCCGCCCAGAACTGGAGAAACCGAGCAGAAGGCGCACTTAGGGTTGCTTTCGTTCCGCGAGGCCCTTACCCTTTTCTGGACTCGGTGCCGTGAAAAGCGACGCTGGCCAAGACAAGGACGACTCCGACTGACAGCCGTCCTGGGACGGCGGCCGCCGCCATTTCTGCCCAGAGGCGTGTACCAGATGCTGGACCGCAGTACAGCTGGCGAACAGAGGAGCGCTGCGTCGAACAACCACCTCCCCGAGCGAAGCCGGGGCTCAAATACCGCAAGGTCGAGGTCGGCTGCGCGTCTTCTACCGCCACCGACGACGACAAGACCACGTGGCAAGACGTCGCCGTTAGCGGCAGTCGTCAACATTACAACCTCTCCCCGCCCCTCCCTCCGCGTCTTCGTTTCCTCTCGTCGATTCACCGTTTACGCAATCCGAGCACACTGCGTTTGTCGAGCACGATGGCCGCTCGCCTATCTGGCGCTCTTCACGCTTCCTGCGGCAGACGGTAATGAGCCCCGACTTCCTCAGGGCGGATGCGGAGCTATCGGGGCCTGCTTCGTTACACGCGGTCTCTTCCTCGGCGCAGCACGAGAAAGAGAGTGAGTCCGCGATGGCCGTTGTTTGTTTTTTCACCCCGCCGTACAAGACGCCGCGTGGCTTCGCATAGATTTGAGGCCTCAATGAGAGAGTTGCCTAACCCGAGGCCTGGTTAGGCTGCTGCCAAGATAATATCCCCGACTTGAAAGACTTATGCAGATCCGGCTCTGAAGGCTACTCGTGGTCGCGTAATCTGACAGCTCTGAAAGTGAATCTGGCCTTGGTCAAATGTTTTAGGGGAATCCCCCAAGGTGGAGTAGATTTGTAATAAGGGAGTAATTACTCAATGACACGAATGGTGAATGGTAGATGTCACTGGGTAATTACTCCCATAATACAAATCTACTCCACCTTAGGGGATTCCCCTAAAAATCTGACCAACACTGTTCCCACTTCGTGTTATTGATGAATTCGCTCTCGCCCTACCACAAGCTTGCCGTCCCGGTTAGCTCAGTTGGTAGAGCGACTGCTCCGCGGTGAAGCGGTGGTCTCGGGTTCGAACCCCGGACCAGGACGAATTTTTCTTTAACTACAAAGTTTCTGAGAAAGATGTAAATCTTTCCTTTGTAGCCGTATGGCTGCGCTCGGGTGGATGCCAATGAGTAATTACTCCCTTATTGCATCTTGCTTTCAGCACCATTGGGAATCGCGGATGGTTGAATTTATCTGCGAGTGCTTCCAACGGATGCATGGTGTTGTTCAGAATGCACATAGACGGTCTGGTTCCTTGAAGTTGACACGCCTCGATAGAACACGTGGTGACGATGAGACCACTCTCGCCGAAAACGGAGCTGGTACGAGCTAGAAGAGGACAATGCGGGTGGTAGATCTCGAGGAATGCGATGGCCTTTCGAAAATGGGAAACATTCACGCAGAGGGCCTAAACTTATGCCTATCTCCTTCCTCTTGGAGCGTTGAAAGTTGCTCAGAAAATATGATTTCATGGCCAATTTTTCTTTTTTCGTTTACACAACCTTTTTTTTTTTACCTGTCATCTTCATTTCCTGCTCTGTGCAAATGTCTTACAGGGCACTGGTTTCCCTTGTTCGGGACATAAGCGGCGGTTTTCAAGCGTCTGTGGGAAGCTGCCGGACCAACGGCTGATTGCCGACCGGACTTCACCGTCGGCTGCCAATGGTGAGGCCCGTGCAAGCGGCGAGTGGCGAACGCTTTCGTCAGCGTAGGGACCCGCTGCCTTGTGACTTCTGCCACTGCCCCTTTCGCTGATGCTGCCGTCCCGCTGACGTCACGCCATATCAAATGAGAATTGGATAATGCATTCTTATAATATACAGTACCTGGTAAAATTAGCCTCTCATTCCGCAATGGCGCAAGGGATGCGCCACAGCCCTGCGACGGCAGGCGCTGCCACGAGTGGGGCTCGAGTGACAAAGTTGCTCTTCCCGAGCAGCCTCTCGCGATCAGTCATCGATTTAACTGCCGCCTGCACTGGTGTCAGTTCGCTCACAATCCGGTGGGCAGGTTGTGATGACATCACAAGGCCACGTGACCTATGTGGCCCACGCAGGTTGCTTCTCCGGTGGTTGGTCACGTGGTGCGGAGCAGCTGTGGCTGCCGGCGAAACCGAGCTGTAACAGCTGTGCGCATGCGCCGTGTCGAGTGGGACGAAGATGAAGAAGGAACGCCCAGCGAAACGGAGCGGCGAAAGACTGACTTTGCAATTCGACTGAGCGAGTTCCACTCGGCCAGATGCAGCTGTCGCGTCACTCCAGCTTTAGCCAGAGCTAAACCACAGTCACGTTTGCTTGACGAAGCGGCAAGATTCATATGACTGTGACCAATGCACAGGGAAAGCATCAGGTCAGCAATTTCGCCACAAATACGAGAGCTGGTCGAAACTCTGGCCATCTTTTCTTAAAGAACATACATTAAGCATACCACCACGTTAATTCTGAGCTTTCGCTTGGCATAAAAGGACGGCGACATCGCTTTCCTGGTCACTTGGCACCGGAGGCAGCGGTTTGGACACAACACTCATTCTGCCAACGCGAATCGCAGGCTTGAACTGTCACTTTACAGCGATAGCTGTTAGGCACCCATCTCTAGTTTCTCTTCGCCGTGGCCGTCGGCGTAACCGGTCAACCTGGGTCGCATAAGCCTACGAGTGGCTCTGTTTGGAACAGCCGCCTGTCAGTGCAGGGGTGCATCATGGGACCACTGCTCCAGTGGTAACGTGACTAAACGCCTAAACAGTAGAACGTTCTTGCGGGCTAGTTGGCTCATTGCAGAAAAGGGTGATTACTGCACGAATTAGACATGACAGGAGAACAGGAACAAACACGACAACACAGGCTCCTGTGTTGTCGTGTTTGTTCCTGTTCTCCTGTCGTGTCTAATTCGCGCAGCACTAACCTTTTTTCTGCCTAAACAGTCATCGCTGAATCTCGCGTTACATAGTCCTAACCGTCCTGTCAGTTTTTTTTTTCTTTTACTTTTGTACTGCTGTCTGCGATGCCTCAGCTGCCAATGGCCTTTGATATTTGTAGTATGTTTTCTGTACTGCTTCCGACTTGACAGAGATTGCTGACCCAAAGCGTGAATTCCGAAAAGAACTAAGAGAGCTGAAAAATAGCATAGAATACAAACACTGCGAAGATATGAAGCAAATGTGCGCCGAAGTGAAGAAGGAGAATGCTGCACTTAAAGAAACCCGAGAACAGTTGCTGCCGGAGCTTGAAAAACTGAGAAAACAGGTTCGCAACAACTCTCTAGGAGTAACACAACAAGATCCGTACTCTAGGAACAAGAATATTGAAGTAAAGGTTGTTCCGTACGAGGATAATGGTAACCTGGAAATGCTGCTTGCTAAAGTTGATGACGCAGCACGCGAACCTATAGGCATCGAAGTGTACCACAGTGTTCCCGTGTGGAACCACACAGAAAGCAAGAACACTGTTGATGTCTTTAACCGCCGTGCGAAACGAGATCCAATAATTGGCAAAGCACGCTGCACGAAAGTAAACACAGAAGGCCCAAGATTTTCGAAAAAGGCGTCGGAGTTCGTGAACGAGCGTCTCTGCACACAGTTTATGTTTCTGTTGAAAAAAAAAAGCATCGCAAAGAAGAAGGAAGTGAGTTGGCGTTTTTCATAAGCAAAAGGAGGCAAAGTGTTCGCACGGAAAACAGAGACGTCTCGAGTCATCCGGATTTCATGCGTAGCTGATTTGGAAAGGATAGTACAAGCATCCCTCGCACCACACGAATTCATACCGCATTTTCATTCCCCGTCTTGCTGAACACACCAAAAAATATCGCTTGTCGAAACGATAGTGCGCACTTTGCCCTTCTGCATCTTAACGCCCAGTTAAGTACGACGAGATAACTATTTCCGGGTGAATTTAGTTTCAAATTTCATTTCATAATGATCACCGAAACGTGGTATAAAACACACTAAGAAATGCTTTGTTTGCCTGGTTACAGAAGTTTTTTACGTAAATAGGCTCTACAGGCGCGGTGGGGGCAGTACTGCAGTTGGCATCAGAGCTGTTACCACGTGCAGTGCCCCCCCCCCCCCCCCTCCCGGCTTCTCGGCTATTACTACGGAATACGAGTCACTGACGCTGCAGTGGAAGCAGTCTGTCGGCCGCCTTATGCAAGTACTGACAAAAATTTTGCCTCCTTTGAAAGGCTCCTCAATTTTGCGTGTTTGAATGAACAGCACATTGCTCTCAGTGGGGACTGCAACATTAACATGCTTCAGCCTACTTCAAATTCGCAAGATCTGTCTTTGCTTCTGGATATATATCAGTGTTCAAATGAGATAACAAAGCCTAGACGCATCAGCTGCTGTGAAAGTCTTGTTGACATGTTCATCAGAAATAACTCGAAAGTCTGCATCAAAGCATGCGTTATCACTGAAGATCTGAGTGACCATTTGCCTATTCTTATGTTTTGCAAGCCCAGTGAGTTATGTACGGAATTTGCAAAGTATTATGAGTCGGTTCTAGTTCAAAAAATTAACGATAAAAAACGGTTGATAAATTTAGAACTGTAGTCGAAGAAATCGACTTTACATCTGTGCTTGAGTGTGCTGATGATGCCTATTACACCTTTTTGAGTGTGTTTAAATGTGCCTACACAGATTGATTTAGATACAAACCTATCAAAAAGACTAAACAATGTCAAAAGCAGTGGCTCAGTGAAAAATGCATTAGAATGACTGGAAATAAAATTGTCATGTGCTTTCGGTTTCTGAAAACAAAGCACCCCAATCATTTCTGAGCATTTTAGGAAATACAGAAACAGTTTAGCATGTTTGAACCTCGCGAAGAAACGAGGACTAAGCAAGAAATACGCACACGAGTTTGCTTAGTCCTCGTCTCTTTGCGCTGTTCAAACATGCTAAACGTTCACCAACTCGCCCAGTTTTCGGTTCCACAGAAACAGTGTCACAATAGTTTTACGCAACTCTTAAGCAGAATTATTTTGAAAATCTTTTTGGTCGTGTTGCCATTTGTGGGGATCCTGTCTGGCGCGAGTTGAATAAACTTTTAAATCGAAGTTGACACGAAAGTGAGGATCTAGAAATCACAATCAATAGTCAGTTTTAAAGGAAAAGACCAAGCAAATAAGTTTAATGAGTTCTTTGCGACTTTACTGAAAAGCAGCCACAATGATGTATCATTGTCGTATTAGGGCCTACCGAACGCCCACACGGCGTTTTGAAGCGAGAAGCTTCACTACGCCAGCTTTTCGAGCCGTAGGCGGGGCCGCAAGTTTGACCTTGAATGCAGCTAGAGGTCAAATCGTGAGCATAACTGGTGTTAGTGAAGTTCGACCCCAAGGTGGTCCTTAAGATCAAGGTCAAGGGTCAAAGTCGAGATAGTTGGTGCAATAGCCGCCGGTGTCGGTGCTGTAGCTGGCGTCATATAAAAGAGGAGGAGCAAGAAGTCGAGGCGTATACAAAAGCGCGTGTGCGCGCGCTCACTGGCAGACGCCTTGGGGCGATGGAGGAAGATGAACATCCCGCCGTAGCCGCGCGCCGAGAAGCCACGGTCGCGAAGTTTGTGTCGTTTCGAAGAACGCAAGATGTTCAAGAAATAAAAAATTTGCCTACTACAGTGTGTGTGTGTCAGTATATGGCTATCTGTGGAAACCGCCAGTCGCTCGACCACAAACGTAGCCAGGGAGATGCAGCTTTCCGCTTTCGACCAGGGTTAGCCAGAGCTAAACCACCAGCAAATTTTTTTCTAACAGCTACTCCAGATGAAGTTTATTCTACTTTTACGCCTCTGAAGAACAGCAAAGCGCGCGATTTCGATGGCCTTCTTATCCGCCCCATATAGTTTGTACTTGACCTCCTAGTATCTTCTCTCACGCATAATTTTAATATCTGTTTGGCTACTGGTGTTTTCCCACAAAAAAATGCAGCTAGCCCGAGTCCCTGTTCTGTTTATGTCAGGGAATAAGAATGAGCTTTCAAATTAGCGACCTATTTCTGTGCTGCCTGTCATGTCAAAGGGATTGGAAAAGAGTAATATGCGAAAGAGTGTCGTTTTGTGACAAGCATTCTACCATATCGCCCCAGCAGTTTGGTTTCCGACAGGGTATGTCAACAGAACTGGCCCTTCTCACACAAACATAATCTATAATTAAAAGTCTTGAACAGGAAAAATCAACACTAGCTGCCTTTATCGATTTTTCTAAAGCCTTGGACAGAATTGACCATGTCACACTATTTTCTAAACTGGAACACTGTGGATTCCGTGGTGTACCTCTCGCGCTTTTACGATCGTACCTGACAGCGAGGCACCAAGGCGTTTCAATAATAGGGGAGTCATCAATCCTACGCAATGTATCATGTGGAGTGCCACAAGGTAGGCCCATTCTATTTACAGTTTATATAAATGATATAGTAAGAATAAGCGACCAGGCATTATTTGCAGTCTAAGCCGATGACACGAGTTTTTTTCCTTCAGTGGGAGGGCACTAGTGAATTATCATTCATAGGTGACATCACATTTAATTAAGTGGAAGGTTGATTCATTGTAAATAAATACAAAAAACGAGACTATCTTATGTCGACCTGTACAAACATTTCTTGATCGCAGTCTTAGTTTAAAAATATGATCAGAAGAAATGGATACTGTACAGAAGGTGAAAACATTACTTGTAGTATTTAATGAACATTTAATTTGGGGTGCATATGTAACACATGTGCTTCGAAGATTGGCGATATTGTGCTTCGAAGAATGGTATTTTGTGTAGACTTCGACATTTCGTTCCATCTAAGATTAATGTTGTATAATGCCTTATTTTCCCCACATATCAAATACTGCAGCCTTGTGTGGGCAACTATTTCGAAGACATACATACACCTCTATTTTTAATGTGAAAAAAAAAGCAATCCGTTAGTTTTCATGCTTACTGTTATATTCTCATGCAACGCAGCTCTTTTTAACTTTTAATATAATTCGTGCACTACATTTATACAACTTAAATTTAAGTATGAAGTAGAAAAACTCGCTAACATGCTTTCTCGCGCTGTGCAGTCTCAGAAAACCTTTGGACACTATGAAACAACATGAGACAGAGATACTTGGCTAGTACCACTTTCGAGAAAAAATAACGGTTTAAAAGATTAGAACATCGCTTACCTGTATTAAACCGACTTAACGACACAGGCGCAGAAATGCAAAAAGCATCTAGACCCATACCCATGAAATATTTTAAAAACAGCGAAGATTTTCGATAATAAATAAGCAACAGTAGCATGATTACAGTGTTAATTAATGGGTAAGGGATAAGCATCGCAACATAATATTCAGGAGAAACTCGTGTATAAATGCGCGTATTAAGTCTGCGGTTTTGTTTCCGAAATATGCATATGTCGCGCTTTCTTTAGACAGATTCTATGTGTATAATGTTGACCTTTTTTTTTGAACGTGAGTATGTGTGTGCTGACTGGGTATGGGTGGTTTTGGGTGTAGGTTCATGTACTTGTTTGCTGATATTTTTGCACTGCAGTGCAGGAACTGCTGCAGAAAACAATGTGAAAACTCGTGAACTGTGAACACGAGCTAGTTAAATGAATGTGTATTGATATTAGGAACAAATATTGCTTGCATTTATAGTCGTTATCTACTTTGCAACTACGCACCTCGATGATATTTCATTGCTGCATTATCTGCGACCGCTGTAGACTGCGAGAAGATGGGAGCAAGGACCTTAGTCAAGCTGCTTACTTCGCAGCTTTGAGTCCCTGTGCTCGCAGTTTTCTGGAACGGAAGAAATGCGGAATAAAGTGAATGTGAGCGAGTACATGGTCTTGGGGTAACTGCGAAAATAAAACCCAAGGTAAGCGGACGCCGAAAAAGTATGGCATACTCAGTGTCAGCGCCTATAAAGTTACGTCCTCCCGAAGCTCTCTTCCGTCCAAGAAGTAAGCTCGGGCGCCCTTCCTAATTAAACGCCTCTAGCACGGCAACACAGTCAGCAGACTATAACAGGGTATTCAAAGGTATCATCGTCGCTAAAGCCGGCGCCGTGTTTTTTCATGCCAAGCATATCATTGTTCACGCCCGACTTCCGCAAGCTACCCTGCCAAAGTCCATTTTTACTGCATGGGATATATGCCGATTCCCCTCTTCAGCGCCTTTAGCCTCGAGAGCAAATTGTGAGGTGATCAATGACCCACGAAGTATCTCGACATCATTGCGAACTAGCACTCTGAACAAAACAAAGAAACTATGTGGGTATTTGGTTGCGGGAAAGCCCGCATACATGTCTAAAGATCTGCATCACTCGTTAGCCCCTGAGGCAGCCCTGACCAGCAATGGTCTGGAGGACCAGTGTGGCATCATCAGACTGGTCCAAGCATCCGCCCAAGCCACCGGAGTCCTGAACTGAGGAGTCCGCCTACTTGACTCGTATAACACTTCAATGAAATAATAAATGCTTTATCTCTCTCTCTCTCTCTCTTGTTAGCCCCTTCCGCAGCGAACGTCACGTCTAACTCACGCTCTCCGGCGGAGAAAGCACGCGCAGGAAGGAAGCTGCAGTCATAGATTACTATAGCGCACACAAGTCGTGGACTGGGCCCTAATTGGCCAACCCACTCCGGCCGCACAGAATCCGCCCCCCAGCACGAGCGATGGAAAACACAAAAAATCTAGCCGTACGATACTATGCACCGTCGCCAAAGCTCAGTCTTCGGAGAGGCATAGGCAACATGTGCGGAGAGCCTTGCCAAGCTTGGTGCATATTTTCTTATTTTGAACCTGCGCTACAAATCCCGGAATGCTTGTTCAAGCAAGGCTCCTGCCAGCATCCGTGGAGTTGTAACTGTAAGTCGCTAAGTTGGACTAATCTGAACAAGAAAAAGTCCGACATATTATGCGCCCGTGTGTCCCGTGACACTGCCCATTGCACGTGAACGAGAACAGCGAAGCAGAAGCGATGGGCGCCCATAGCAGGCGTACTAATTGTGGTGACATTTTCGAGGTCACTTGCCGTCGTTGCGGTTTTATGCGCAAAGCGATGGCGAGACACTGTTCTGTACCACACACTTCATACAGAGGTCTTCGGAGGCTGCATTCTACTATGACCTCGCGATTCCGCGTGGCGTTAGGAGTCCAGCCTCTTGCACAGAGTGAAACGGAGCGTCGCTTCCGTGCGGTGGTATACCTGCACATTATTAGACTTTTCTGACCGCTCGTGCCTCGTCACTGAGAGTGTGAACCGCGTCCTGTGTGTGGGCTCGACAGACTAGCGTTGGCCGCTTCCTCGGTGCGTTTCGCGAGAAGGCCACTCTCGGAGGGCCCTGTGCTTAGCCGGAGACTCGCAAAGATCTCCAGGCGACGCCTTCGTTTATTGCGCAACGCCGGTCTCGACTCGAATTTTGGGTTAGGTGAACTCCATGCGTGATTGCACTAACGGCAGTAAAAGTTTGCGGGACGCGATTTTTTTCGCAAAATGTTTATTGTGGCTCCACCCCGCTGCCCAATAATAATAATAATTGGTTTTGGGGGGAAAGGAAATGGCGCAGTATCTGTCTCATATATCGTTGGACACCTGAACCGCGCCGTAAGGGAAGGGTGAAGGAGGGAGTGAAAGAAGAAAGGAAGAGAGAGGTGCCGTAGTGGAGGGCTCCGGAATAATTTCGACCACCTGGGGATCTTCAACGTGCACCGACATCGCACAGCGCACGGGCGCCTTAGCGTTTTTCCTCCATAAAAACGCAGCCGCCGCGGTCGGGTTCGAACCCGGGAACTCCGGATCAGTAGTCGAGCGCCCTAACCACTGGGCCACCGCGGTGGGGGTACTGATATTGTTACCAGAGGAAGAAGCCTGCAGGCCCCTTCACACCCTTCAGGCTCGAGTGACTGCGCCGGAATAAATTTTCTTCCGCTCACCCCCGTCCCGTAAACATTTGCTGCCGACCGCACATATACACGCATCTCCCTTCTGTCCATGCCTTCGCCCGCACTCCTCCTTCGGCGGTGCGGAGCAGCGGACCATGTTCGAGCATCTGAAAAAGACGAAGGGGGATCGCCAGGCACCGGCGCTGCAGCGCTTAACGCACCCTTGAATGTCCGGTCGTGTAACTCAAGGCTGTGTCAGGTGCCAGAGACGCTTTTGCGATGCAGAATGCCCCACGTTCATTTGTATTTATGCCGATGCGGGTTCGCAGCGACAAACCTTTGTGGCACGTGCGGGGAGGGTGAACCAAGAGCACTTCTTTTCCTTTCTCGCAGGCGCTTCAGAGAAAGACTTATCTGGAGATTCCTCTCTCCAGGTGAGGCCAACCTTTGTCACTGCCGCTTCTTCTTTCGTTCAGTGTGAGCGCCAAGGAATTAGCGTCAAGTAGCGTCTGTCGATGTCTTCACGCCTGCATTATTGCAACTGGAAGGCTCCCTTTTTAACACTACTCAGAATGTGAAAGCATTCCGTAATATTTTCCGTTGTTCAGAATTTTTGCTATTTTTTTCACATTTTAATTCAATTCACTATTCTATACATTTCCGCCTCGTGCGTCGCTTTTGCTTCCAATCGTCAATGTGTTCTTGAATTCAACACCAAGCCCTGGGCGATTCCGTCTGCGAGGGTATGAGCTCGGTCTACAGAGGTCTATAACAACAACAAACTTGATGCTGCGGTCCTACCTAGTCCCTGCTTAGGGCCTGCCTGTCTTGCGCTGTTCCTGCCGGCCCTGTTTTCACGTCGAGCCGTGGCATTGGTGGAGGTGATGGGAGCGCCCGCACGTTGTGGTACAGAACCATTTTGGACGGTGGAATTGGTTACATTCTGCTGAGGACATGTGATGAAATATGCTGGCGAGTTAGGGCGAGATGTGGAAATTGGCCTGGATTCGCATACAGATTAAGCTCGCCTCAAATGTCAACTTGGCGTCGCCGTGGTGGTTCACCGCTCATGGTGCTGGGATGCTCACCCAGAGGGCGTGGGTTCGATCCTGGCCGCGATGGTTGCATTTCTATGGAGGCGAAATGCTGGAGAACCGTATACTGTGCAATATCAGTGCACATTAAAGAACCCCAAGTGGAAATTTTCGAACCCACAGCTACGGCTTCCCTCATAGCCTGAGTCGCTTTGGGACGTTAAACCACACAAGCGAACCAACCAACCATTAAACGCCAATCGTGTGAAAGGCGAGGCACACTCCGTTCGGGCTTATCTATAATAATTCAGTCCTTCTATAATACTACCACGCTACAATGTTGATACGAGGCGGCAAGCCAAGGAAAAGGACGACATGATGACAGATGAGATACGAATTTTAATGACTGCGGGCCTAGCGCGAGGGCTCTGTACCGCGCCACTGGCCGCTTCTTCGTCTTCTTCTTAACAATAGTATAGGATCCTGCAGGGCGACTTCTTTGCCTGCCTCCCCAAATAAAACTCTCTCGCGCGCGCTCTTCACAGTCTTAAGAGGTCAGCATTCGTAAAGCTTTCACTGCGGAAGTAATCCCGCATTCTTCTACGGTGCATTACCGCAGATTAGGAGCTTGTATAGGCGCACGCTCTAAAGAAAGCATTTTGGCAGACGTGCTTCAAAATTTGCGTCATGAATAGCGCCTCTGGATTGTCGCTCTAAACACAAAGGAACTGCGGAGCGTTGTGAAATCCTAGCAGCGTGCCTTCAGGAGAGGCGCACAGGTGAACTTCTTCTGGTTGGGCTGAGAATCAATTTAAGGATAAGCTGCACGATTCAACAGCTTGCGCATTCCATGCTGTGTAAATTTAGAAATGTATTTAGGTTGTGTTTTTGTTGTTTTAAAATTAATTTGGATGCTCACCTCAATGGACGACAGTCGCAATATGCTGCAAGGCAGGTTTTAAGTAATCGAAACACGTCAGAGAGACAGTGAACCAGAGCGCTCCTGATTCGAGGCCAACGTTGGTTTATTATGGAATTCCAGAATGTGGAAGCAACGTCCTCCCAGTAACGATCTTTCTCCAGCCGCTCAAGGTGTAATGGGCCGCTGCGCCGAATCACCAGAGAGGCGAGAGGTAGGCTGCCCAGCAGGCAGACGTCGTGAGCCACGAGGAACCCTGAATAGAAAAAAATAGCATGTATTCAAGGCTTCAGCTGCGGTGTAGTGTGATGATAAGGTAATCGATGATCCCTTCGGGAAAGGGAGTGTACTCCAAGGAAAAACGTTTGAGGAGGCGGCCAGGTGGCCGGATGAGATTTTAGAAGGTTTGCGGCGGCTGCAGCTCGGGCTGCACAGGGTTAACGGAGGTGCGTGGGAGGAGCCTGCCATGGACGTAGTTGGGCTGATAATGGCGATGATGTGATCGGCAGAGCCCTCATGGTCGTCGCATTATCTCTAATGTCAAGATGACTGCCTCGCAGTCCATCACAAAATATCCGTGCAATGCGTCAAATGCCCATAAATTGGGGACAATCGCAAGTTTTCAACGGGAAGTTGTTCATGAATGCACTTTTTTTGCATATCACGAAATTTCACATCAACGCTCAGTACATCCGCAGGTCTCTCACGGTACGCTGGAATTTTTCTGCCAGTCATTGTGAAAAACGCAGCCCCGTCGTTTTTCTATGCTAGTCTTACCTTGATAAAAAGGAACAGCGCGGACTCATGATAATTAACAACAAAGGCGCTGGCTAATTTACCCAAAGTTTATTAAAAGGACCACACGCAGCATGTAGTCGTGAATAAGCTTATCACCTGAGTCAGCGTCGGGGGCGGCGTAAAGGGCCGAATGAAGGAATAAATTCATAAAATTAAACTAGATGCGACGGTTTGCAACTGCGAGAGGAGTAACAGATTAAAAGAGAGGAACAACGTACGAGGCGAATGATGGGCAGCGAATCTCGTTGCTTGGAGGCGTGATAATGAGAGAAAGGGAAACGGCAGAATGCGGGGGTAAACAAGTATGCCACCCTACACGTGAGAAATGGAGGAAAGAGAAAGAAGAAAGGGAAGGGAGGATGGGGGAAAAGTCTTGCACGTGTCTCTAGGCGATAACTAAAAAAAATGGCTACAAGATTGGAAAAAAAAACTGTGATGGGAGGCATGCTTACCTCTTTTTGAGATAGGCCATCTCTTTTGTAAGTGCCTCAATCGACGGTCTGCCACGGTTTCGAATTAGGCGGGCTTCATGATCTCTCGAGTGCGTTTGTCGAGGCGGCTTTAAACGATCGCATCCTGTGAACATTTACCGCTTATATTGGACCTTTAACAACCCCTGACATTGACTCAGCTGAAAAGTCACCTCGAGACTAGATATTGGGCGTGCATCTTCGAGTGAATTTCAGCTGTTAATCAGCGGCTGTGTCCGCTCTGTTCCTCTCTATCATAAAAAACTAACTACAGAGGAGTCTTCCTACTTGGTGCGAGCACGGGACGTGGTTTAAGAGCAAGGTTTTACCCCTACTTGGAACGTTAGACCATTCTCATCAGTATTTCTTAACAGTATCTTACGATAAAGCACAGTTGCCTCACAATAAGAAGTGGCGTCCAAGAAAACCGGTCTTGTGTTCTCGCTTAACGAGCGATTCCAGGCACCTACGCCCTGCCGCCATTTGAGGCCTCGTAATGACGCTTCTGCATAACTTTAGAGATGAGGGTTATAGGAGTTATTGCACACGCTTGACGTTTTCTCTCTTCCTAACCATCACATCACCAGATAAACAGTTCGGACTCGTTTAAGTGTACTTATATCTACGCGTGACATTTGATTGGGGCCCACCCGACACCGAGCCGCAAGCTACGGCAGACTCAATGGATACATTGCAGTAGTGTTTTTCTCGCACCAGTCTGAATTACTTAAAGCAGTTTTACTGAACTAGGCTTTAAAGTTGCCCGACATAAAAATCTCAGGTCATAGAAGCGTTTACTTCGTGGATAAACGGACATACACGAAAGGAGAATTTGCTGTGGAATGAAGAAAAGAAGGGAAAAAGAAGGAAAGTAAACGAACCTTGTCTTGGGAGCCCTGCAAATCTGGATCTGTTCCAGGAGAACCGAAAACTGGGAGAGTCGGTGAACGCTCAGCAGTTCAAACAGCGCGAAGACTAAGCAAGAGACACCCACGAAGCGCTGACAACCAACTCATTTTTATTAGGAAAGGCCCATGCTTATAAAGCGTCCAGACTAAACGCGTGCAGGCGTATAAAAAACAAAAAACAGACACAGAAAGCAAACGAACAAGTCGAACCACACGTGTGCATTAAGCTCATGATGTTGCAATAGTTCCGTGAAGATAATCCAGCTGGATCGGACGTAAAGCCACACCGAGGTTTAGCGAAACACGATGTGGCGATGAGATATGCTTCCGCCATTTCCCGACACAGCTCATTTCTGTACCTGCCAACAACGTCGGTACCCCCAGACTCCGGTTAATATACTGCGTTATTTTCATTGCCACAGTCGCGGCAATGGATGACCAGATGGCATAAGCGGCCAAGGCCTCCAGCCACCGCTTGTGTTCTCCGAGACGAAAGTTGAGGAACCTTCCAGTCTGCCCATAATAAACTCTTCCACACCAGAGCGGTGCTTTGTAGACAAGCACTGTGTTGCACGGCACATATCTGTTGGCGAGCTTAACAGCGCACCTTTCTTCATTGGACCCCGACTCTTGCAGCGTCTTCCCGACCGCGGCGCATATTTTGCAGACGTTGTGCTCGGCAGTAAAACCACCTGTATGCCCAATCTTGCCGCAACTTCTTGGAGACGATGGGAAACACCGTGTAGGTGAGAGATGAGTGCAGTTTTATTCCCCTTGGCACCAGAGCCTTCTCAGGCATTTAGGCAAACTTCCTCCATCCTCACCAGAAGCCTCTCTGCCAGACGCTGTTCGAGAAACCCAGCCTCGTTAAGCCTTGCAACCTGTGCATAGAAGTTGTCGTCTACCAGATGTGGGCAAGACTCTTTAAGGGACGATCCAAGACATGACATGGCTAAGCCATCCTTAAGAAGCCTCGAATGACCAGAATTGTGGCTCAGAAAGGAGCTTTTGCTATCCTGGTGCATATTTGCAGCACGCGCGATCTTCATTCAGAGACAAATCAATTTCCATAGACTGTTCATACCGATTCTGGGGCAACTCAAAAGTGAATTTCAAGCCCTTTCCCTTTTAATGCGAAAGCATTTCGTGCCTCATGAGCAGCGTGGACAGGTGTAAACACGGGCTGTGTGGATAGAGCATATCCTGATGAACTGTCGATCATCAAGTAAGAGTACTTATGATTTGTAACGATTAATAATGAATTAGTGGATAGTTTAAATGGCCGAACTACTTAATAAAATAAATAAATATTAAGGCAATTAATTCCGCAAATTACTCCGAGAAATCACTAAAGTGGCGAATTACAATTCCTTCATAGTTGAACAAGCATTAAAAGTAATAACGAAAGTAATACACCAATAATTATTAAACATAAATGAAGTAATTAGTTATTAATTTAATTAAATGCATTTCACCTGGAGGTAATAATAATTATCTATTCTAACTGAATAATTAATAAATATGCTAACTTATAAATACTTATAGTTATTTAATTTTGTAATTAATTAACATGCATGATTAATTTCATCACCAAGTACCAGAGGAGGCAAAGGAACTCGAAATGCTTTCGCAATTCCGCATGTAACGAAGCTTAAGTGCACCTTTAATTTTTCTTTGAAAAGTTTCAACAGGTCTACTGAGGTTGTCATGTCACTCCGTTCTCTAGTGAACACCAGGTGATCGTTGCTAGAAGCCCGATATCGACTTCGAGCGCCCTGTCCACCATCCCTTGGAATAAGGGTTTGGGCGAATACCCTCAGCCGCTGAACGTTGGTCCCACTCGACGAAGGCCGAAGCGAGGCAAAAAAAAAAAAAAAGCATTCGATGCTGAGCGCTTAGTGCGTGTTTCTTGCTCAGTGCTCCTCTTTCGCGCTTTTCAAAATGATGAGCACTCCTGAAGTACGGTAATCTAGGCCTATGTCATTAATTTGCTCACAAACCCCTTCCCAATTTGTGTGCGTGCATTATTCTCTAAGTGAATTCGAAAATACTGCATTCTGTTATTTGCTTGCTATCGCCTCCTTCAGTTTAAAGGGACGTAAATGCACTAAAAGGTGTTGCTTCCTACGCATAGGTAGCTAGGATTTCTGTTATTTCTTTGTGCACTCAAGAACTTATCTGAACTGTTTCGATATCTAGGCTACAGAATATTTTCACAAGGCTGACATCGCTCGTAGTGTCAGGAAAGGCCTTTTACTTTCAATATTTTGTGTCTGCTCCAGGGTGAAGCGTCCCGCTAGTTCTTTTCTATGGTTTGCTTGCCGAAGCACCTAGACTTCACAGTCGCCCTAAGCAGTCTGCACCAAAAAGAAAATCTGCAGTGACCCTTTATAAAAATTCAGTCGCAATTTGATTAATCATTTGTTACACACTTAAAGGCGCAGCACTGTCAACGTGTTTTGTCCCACTCCTTTTTCTCGTGTTTCCTGACGTAATCATTTTTGTTCGCTTTTAGTCGAAGCTAAGAAGGAAGAGCAAGAAGCTCCGGCACTTGCTCGGTGTGAGAAAGCGACAGCAACAGCGCTTTGCCCTCGCCGTGAGAGGCGTGCACGTAAAGACCCGTCCAGGTAATGCGACCACGCAGGACGCGCTCTGAAGAACGCCCATTGGCTGGACTGCAGCATTCTCATTGACTAGCAGGCAAACGCGAGGTTTGCATTAAGCTGGCGATGTAATTGGCATCGAAGGAGCAAGAGCACCTGCTGAGTAGTAACCGGAAGCGTTCGTCTGGTAAGCAACCAGGGAGACTTCTGCACATTGCGAGAAGGATGGGGTTTATATGAACCAGAGATGGCCATAATTGAATTACTGTAAAGGAAGTACAGTAATTTATTTATTTTCCCTGGTAACTTGCAATGTAATTCATTACTTTTCTCGTCGGGTAAATTAGCAATGTATCGAATTAATTTAGAGCAGTAATCTAGCTGCAAAATCAGTAACGTTCGAATTACTTTTATTGAAATTAATTTTTCGGTTTGCAAAAGCCGCACTCTCATTTATTCCGGGTAGGGTGCTTCGAAAGTAGGAACAATGTGCGGCAAGCCAAGGCCAGTGCAACGGTAGGAGCTTCGTGAACATTTTGCCAAGCAGCAAGATCCAAGGCTGTGTTTGGGCCGGGGCAGATGGCGGCTTTGGGATCCCAGGATGAGTCAGGCCATATCCTCATCTGGAGTGGCCTCTCTGGTTCTTCACCTACCGAAGGCAAACGACCGCGTGTTGCACACTTCCCAGGCCGAGGGAGTGAGAAAAACGGAGATTCCTGACAACTTATCGGCCGGTTAGCAACAGGACCCAGTGTGTGGAATGTGCATAGCGTGGCACTGCCGATACAGATGTGTTGCACGGAGTGTCAAAAGGGCCCCGTCATTTATTATCAACGCGATGGCGTCTAGAAGCCCGTGTCGCACAAAGTACGGCGTCGTCGGCGTCTTTTGAACGTGGGCAAAAAACCCACGAAAAATCCCCCAGAGAGGCCCTAGCCTGGGAGGTAGGTGGGCCACCTAGGTCACGTGACCTCGCGACGTCATCACAACGTGCCCCCACCGGATTGTGAGCAAACTGCCCACCGTGGCAGGTCGCAGCTAAATCAATGCTTGGTTTGCACGAGAAGAGCGAGGTGGGTCGCACAAGCCTCACCGGTGGCGGCACCTGCCATCGCACGGAAGTGACGCTTATCGTCTAACCGCAGCGCCACTAACGTCAGGAGCGCTACGAGGACCCCTAACGAACCGTGAGTGCTAAACAGAGAATGACCATTTCCGCACATATGAGCAGCAACCCTTTAAGCTGTCGCGTCATACTTAGAGGCGGAACTTAAGGGTGCCCCCCGCCCCAATTTTTGTTTTATATTCGCATCAATAACACTGGTCACAGCTTCGATGGCAGGATGATAAGGAAACTGTTTGCCCACGACTGTGTGTAATAAAGTGTTATAACAGCAAACTCTGACGAATGAAAACTTTTGTAAACTTGGGGACTGGTGTGATGACAGCGGTATGAATATTCGCTTTAATAAAACTGTTCCTGTGTCAATAACAAAAATGATATAGCCCATTGATTATAATAATCACATACGTGACCCGAATATTAACTGCGGCTCCAAAATATTTACAGTTAACGATTACAGATAACCTCATGTGGGACACGGATATTGCCAACGTTAGCTCTACGGCATTTAACAACCATCGTTTTCTTCGCCGAAAATTCAAAGGCACTACTCAAAGCATTAAGCTTGAAGCACACCGCGCGCTAGTCAGACCTGTTCTTGAGTATTTATTTATTTATTTATTTATTTATTTATTTATTTATTTATTTATTTACCCACAGCGTCACTGTATAGAATTACAGACTGGGGGGGGGGGGGGGGGGGGGGGCATAAAAGAGTACAACAAGAAAATACAATACAATGCCCATGAGCAACAGTCATCACAAATTTGCAGCAAAGGTCTCATTATCTGTAATATTTACCAGCGATGTGAGACCAGTCTAATCGCGCGCAGTCTTCAGAACGAAGGAATTTCCGAAGACTGCGCGAGATTACATGCGACACGGAATATACAAAGGGCGCTGTTAAAATAGAGCGCATCCAGCGCCTTTCTGCCAGATTTATTCTTTCTGATTATCGGACAACTTCATTGCTGAGACAGCTCAATATATGCTGAGACAGCTGAGACAGCTCAAGTTGGAACCCCTTCAAGTGCAGCTGTGACGTACTACCGGAGCGGCAGATACGTAGCAACGGTCAGCGCTGCGGTTGCGAACATGCCGATAAGAAAAGTGCCAGGCGTGTTCGCGAAGCACGGCGCTGCGCCAGCCGCACGGTGCGATTTTCGTCGCTCCGGTGACGACACTGTGGCAATCTTTTTGTTCGTCCCGACTGTAGGCTTTCAAGTTTCCTGGCTGACAATCTTATATGTTGTATCACAAGAAATCTGGTTCGTCACGCGATGCTTATAGTTATTCTGTGTGATTATTGGGCAACTTCTTCGGTCACTACCATATTTGTTGCGATGCAGCATATAAAATAATTTCAGCCTGGAAACTTCAAGCGTACATGAAGTGGTACCAAGTTGAGCTATCTCAGCATACTGAATATGCCGAGACAGCCGAACTTGGTACTCCTTCGTGTACTCCATACACTTTCCAGGATGAAACCGCTTTGTATGCTGTATCCAACAAATATGGCTTGTCAAGAAATACCCACATTTCAGCTGCACTTCGTAGATCAATTAGACTGACCCGCTCCCGGGTAATACGCCCATACTTCGCCAGGGTGAAACTTTATCAGAAACCCTACCTTCCCTCCACTACGCACAAGTGCAACATTGGCCACGATTGATTCTTGAATCCTCGGATGAAAAAAATCTTTGCTGAATTGTTACTGCAGCATATGAACAGGACTTGTCGGGCTAGTTGGTTGAACCCTCTCTTTCTTGGGCAGAGGGCGGTTGCGCTCGTCGATGCAAGATGTTGCAGGGATGTGCAGGCGCGAGTGGCGCGTACATTCCCGAGCGGGAGCTGGATAGTAACCGCCGCAGAAATGGGTAACCTGCTTCAGAGGCTTCAAACGCTCAAGAGAGCAAGGTGCTCGTTTCTTTCCTGAGAGCAGTGAAAGTGCTTAGCGGTGCTTCGTTCTTGTTTATTTTGCTCAAATCGTCTAATGGCCCGAGTTCGTTCTGAGAAAAGCAGGGACGGAGTTTGGAGGAAAGTATAAAGAATGTGCCAGTTGCGTTTGAGAGAAAACTTGGCGTTTCTGCTACTGCGTTTCCTGTGGGAGTTACTGAGGCTGTGTTAGTTGAACAGCGTGGCGCATAGTTCAGTGGACCCGCGTATTTCGTTGTGCTGCCTTTTTTCACCACTGTGATCAAGATATCGCTGCAGCATCCACAAATCACGCGGACGACGAATTCCTCAAGTCAAAGGGCGCGTCTGCATGACACATCCAGCGATTATATTCACCGGTGGGTGAAAAGTGGCATCAACCCCCGTTTGACCCTCCTTTGAATGCCACCAAGGGCTGAAAAAAAGCTTTTCATGCAGGGCACTTGGCTGCACCCATCTGCGTCATCACAGTGGCCATTAAGCATGGCCAAAGACACTTTCTTCAAAGCGAGAGAAAAATTTTCGGCCCCCACATTAAATCTTATTAGCTCCTCCGATGCAATAAACTAAGAAATCAGAAGTGCTTGTGATAGGCTTTGGCCAATTATACTGATTTGTGCGCATGAAAACTAGAAAGTAACTTAAACGTAGTCGTATTAGTTTTCGAAACTAATGCAAATGTAAGGTAATTACTTAATTGGTATTGGAATTATATTTGCGCGAATACGGGGAGAGTAATTCGGGATGTAATTTATTTATTTTTCAAAAGTAATTTTGTCGTGTGTGAAATGAACGCAGTCCAAGTCGCTCACGGACACACCGGATATCATACAACGTCCATGTGTGTACAGTTTGTGTCCCTTCGTTGTCTCTGCCAAACCCGTCGAGATTCGGCCTGAGTCGAACGACCCTTCTCGTCGGCCGTGCAGTGCGGCTGCTTTTCTCTCGGAGGCGAAAGGAACTCTCGTCCTCGAGAACTCGGGACTCTGAAGAACGCTCTTCGGGCTGCCTATTTCTGGCAAAAGGCGTCAGCTCTGCCTTCCGTGTTTGGCACGAATGACGGCTCCAAACTGCAAACTTAGTCTCCGGAAAGCATCGCATTCACCGGCATTAAACCTCACCTGGTAGTGAGGTCAGGCGCGGAAGTCGTTGGCGCAGAAGTTCCGGCACCAGGTGACGCAGCAGGGAAAGGGCATGGCGCAGTCGAAGTTGGTGCGGCACGGAGGCGCCGACCAGCTGAGGCGCAGGCACTGCCACAGGGGAATCTTCTCGGGACACGTGGTGGACGCTGCAGCGTGACCACTCTCCGCATTAATGCCAGGTTGGGATCTCTGCAGGTGGAAATGGCGACCGCCCTCGCTTGCAGCCAGTGGCCCACCGGGCTACGAACGGAATATACTACCTCGGACACAACTAACCTCAGTATGAAGCTCATATTTTTTTCTGCATAACGGCACACAGCCAAAGAGAGGAAGAAGGCTGTGTGCCGTTGCGCAGAAAAAATGAGCTACAATCAAGAATACCGACTAGCCCAAGAACTAACTCTACTGAAGTAACCTCAGTATGCCACCCAGATCTAACGAACCTGAATGTGTTCAACCCGGACACGGCGAACCTAAGTATATGACAGCTCAGATTTAATGAACCCAAGTGTGCCTACTCGGATATAAGGCACAAGGTTTTTTCTTCTTCTCAAAGTGGAGTCAAAGACCCATTTCCCAAGCATTTCACCCTAAAGAAGCCGAGCACCAGGCCAGGGGGTAGCTTGTGCCCACTGTATCACTGGTGGGTACCCGGTGACACTGGGAATCGCACCCCGCACCCCCCGTATGCGAGGCGGGGGCTCGAACCACTATAGGCCACCGCTGCGGTAATAACGGTATACTACTTGAACAAAAATTGGTTTCGGGGACTAGCAGTAAGAGTAATATGCCATTAGTAAAATAGGAGTGGGGAAAATGGTATTGGCATTAGGGAGGGCTACCTTTGCACACAGTTGGGTGTGGTAGTACTAATAGTAACAGTAGCACAAAAGCAGTTGAGGAGCGCCTGCCGAATCATCAGCAAATCACAGTAGTGGCTCTACGAACAG
The DNA here is from genome assembly GCF_052857255.1 of Amblyomma americanum. NCBI lineage: Eukaryota > Metazoa > Arthropoda > Arachnida > Ixodida > Ixodidae > Amblyomma > Amblyomma americanum. Next base: position 1,271,936 of record NC_135506.1, on the reverse strand, counting down.
CAGTGATGGTAATATTTGTATCACTAATCAAGGCAAGAAAAGCAGTAGCGGAGGAAGGTGATTATATATAGTTGCAGCTAGCAGCAACCACGTCACCAACGGCCAGCAGTTATCTTCGAGAAAAGGGCACAGAGCGTGTCTATAATATTACTGCGAGGGGAAAACAACAGCAATCTGACTAAGGAAAGAAGAAATAGTAGCAGTAATAGGAATGTCAGTTGAATGCACAAGGATTCGCAATTTTAGTAATCTTAGTAATTTTAGTCATTTTAGTAGTGCTGGGCGTAATGTCAGAACAAGTTGCGCTGTAGTCGGTAACAGTATGCTAAAATGCAAGCTGGCACACCATAACATCAATTACTGCCACGCAGAGAGTGGCAGCAGTTGTAGGAGCACAGCAGTGACAGTTGCAGCACTAGCAGCGGCGCATTTGGCGAATGTCGGTCCACCCACCCGTGTGGTGCACTGGCTCCCTCAGGTCGTCGCCCTCCTCGGCCAGCGAAGCCCGGGCGCACAGCAGCAGCAGCAGGGCAAGAAGCCGCGCCGGCTTCAGACCCGGCGGAGAGGGTGCACCGCTCATCCAGCCAGCTGCACTGCGTAAGTGGCAGTTCGCACGCACCGTGAATACAAACAGCGCCAGGCACCCGAGAAGAGAAGCCCTTCTCATAGCAGTCACCATTTTAGCTTATCTAGAGAGTGGCAAGCCTAAGAGTACACGGTTTGCTCTGTAAGCCTGCGCTTCGACTCGTTGAACTCGAAGTTACTTACGTGAGACCAAGCTGTAGTACAAGAAACCTGATCTTCTTCTTTTTCCCCTGGTTACGGCCAATCAGCCTTGTGGGTATGTGCCATTTTGTGACGCACACAACAACAACGACAACAACATGGCACATACCCACATGGGGCGATTGGTCAAGGTGTAGTGGCATAAACAAGAAAATTTCTATAGGAGATTACAACAAAATATTTTGGAACAGCCATCTTCTTTTTCTTCTTTTGTTGCCCTTGCAAGGCCTATCATAAATGTTACGTGCTTTAATCACGGCCGGTGCGCTTAAGAGGCTCACAGGGCGACTGCGCGGGGCGATAACTGCTGCCTCCGTATGACTTCAGAAAGGCCCTTCCAGCCATCGTTAAGACGCTGCAGTGCCATTGCTCATTAGCATCCACCCAACGCTGTCAAATCCCTTCCTTAGTGCTTTGTTAATACTCCTGCAGTGATTATTTCCTTCTTTTAACTCTCAGTCTTCCTTGGGAGATGGTCCTAATCTCATTGGACGGCGGTGTCTGACCGATCGCTCCGTGTTAATTTATACAATGGGGAACGCTTTTTAACTGCAGTCGTATCAAGCTCATGCTGAAAGGTGCCAACGGAATACGTAATTTCCGCCCTCTAAGAAAGCATGTGAGGAAAATTTAAACTGCAACCTTTACGACAATATATTCACGATGACATACACGAGTATTGGCCAACGTTAAAGAAAATTTCACTTCAGTAACGGCCGTCATTTGAAATTGCTCTGGACGAAAGACGCAGTGGCTAAGAAACTTAAAGTGGAAGAAATTTCTAGAAATAAAATCGGGTTACCCGTTTGTCTAGTTGGCATTCAGCAGCACTGTGGCCATATTACGCGCAGATTAGACCATTAGAGCTCCTATAATAACGAAGTTCTATACAGGCTGCGAAGTTCATTCTGTGAGCTGGCAACTGTTCACGTTTGTTTACTCCAACCGGCAAGTATCGGGAATCTTGTTCCATCTGTTATTCTTGAAGTGCAGGCCCCTGCGTTGCGGTGTATTAGTCATTGGTCATTGGTCTGCTCGCCCTCGCCTTTCATTGAGTGTCAAGCATGAGCTCATTGATATTCACATGGAAGCTGGAAAACCTTATGTTAATAAAGACTCAAAATCGGCCGGTTCTGGAGTGGAACATTGGTAAACGGAAATTCATTAATTCCAATAAGAGCTCAAGCACTTTGTTTTTCAGTCTTTTGCTCATCCCATCATACTTTTCGTTCATTTATACAGTCCTGCGCGCCTCATGAATATGCCGTGAACTTTACTCCTCAGTTGACGAAATGTATGAGATCGCCACAGTCCTCTCATTTTTATTTTAGATTCATTGGTTTAGTTTTATTCGAGTAAAACTCGAATGAAACCACATCCTCGGAGCGAGTGCTTCATTCCTTGACAGGTAATCCTTCAAACACCCTTAAAACCCCAAAATGTTCATGTTATTACTTCGTCGACTAAATTTGACTAAACAGGCATACCTTTGCTGAGTAACGGCGTTCGTTATTTTTGGTTATTAGGGATCGTTCGTCGCAACGGCAAGAGAGCCTGAGGATGCGAACATCGTGTCAAAATTGCACCTTTTGTGCCCTAGACACATTCTTTCCAAACTAACAGAATGCGTTCTGCTCTAGGGCTCTCGTAACACATGCGAATGATAGCTGAGGATGTGTAAACCAAATGCACTTCTGTTTAACGCCCTAAACATTACGCCTGAAAGGACTTTTCCTTAGCAGGATATGCAATATTACATTTGCGAAAAATGAAGCCTAGGTGCGAGTTCATGTAACGAATCCTTTCGTTTCATTTTGCCCTCTGTCACTGGTAGCTCCTCCAAGTGATGGTAGTCGGGGGGGGGGGGGGGGGGGGGGGGGGTATGACGTCATGGTGCTCTAGGAAGAAACATGCCCACGATACGTCGTACGCCCATGGGCTTGCTGTTAGTCCAGCACCAACTCCGAAAAATGACGATATTTCCTGTCTTGGGAAAAGAAACTGTGCGGTGGTTGGGCAACGGCTGATGAGGGTGTCGTCATCTTAGGCCAGACTGGGTCACGGCCGGTCTCGAGGAGTGCGCGCGCTCTTTCACGCGGCCTTCGCATTCGCCGCGGAAGCAACGCGAGTTTTTCTCCTGGAGTTGCGCCCCTTGCCGCCGCTAGAGGCGCGACGACCCCACCGCTGGCTCCACGCCTGCATCTGCGGCGGCGGGAGGCTTGTGCCTGGTTTCGCGCTGTAGCCCGCGGGCTCATGGTGAGCGCAGCACCGAAATCAAAGAAAACAAAATGCAGATGCTTAAGCTGCGTATCTTCAACACAGTGCACATGTGCACAGATTCTTCATCACCAACTTTGCTCCATGAAGACATTTAAAAAAAAGAATCCCAGAACTCAGTGAAGCATTTGTGGTTTTAAATCCAGAAGGAAATACTCTGATCACTTTCTCTAGTATGCCTCATAGTCCGTGATTAAATGACAACTTAATGCTAAGGGGAAGAGAATGAAAACTCAGAGAATGAAAGTTTTGCGCTCGTCCCATAAAAATGCACCATATCGCGGAGAAAAATTCCACACGACGCGTGAGCCGTAAATCCGACGGCACCGTAGCTGGTGGCTTGAGACGATACTTGTAGAGTTGAAAGTCAGACTCATGTACACTAACTTTGAAATGTCAAGTAAATTGATTGCTGGGAGATTATATATATATATATATATATATATATATATATATATATATATATATATATATATATATATATTATATATATATATATATATATATAGTACTTAATTACGTTGATATCCCTTTTCGCACGTCCTGAATGTACTTATTTTCACCCTCATATACGTCACAACTTCCTTAAACGAGAGGCCTGCACCGATAGCTCAAAAGAATGCTAACTGTTAATGTGCGAGCAAGTGTCAATAAGCATTGCAATGCATTTTTCTCTGCGCGAAGCCAATGGCACGCTGCTTTCTGTTTTTGTTTGTCAATCGACAGGCCACCAGATTTCTCTGGAATGACTGCAGTCATTCCAGAGAAATCTGGTGGCCTCTGAACATGAAGAGGGACTTGCGCGCGGCTACATGTAGCCACGCGCAAGTCTCTCTTCATGCTCAAAATTGTCGTACGCACATTCGGAAGAAGTATAATATTTCAGGTTTATTGCCACCTTTAAATTTTGCAAGACCGAGAGCGACTGTCTTTCTGACCTTAGTTGACCGAGCACTTGTTTTATCGCTGCGCCGCCGAACTGCTTTTCCGTCTGAGGACACGAGTTCACGCAATAAACAGTTTTCGAGTTGGACGCAAGCTTTCTTGCCGTCATTCTGACCTGACTAACGTTAACAGAGCGTAACAGAAGCAATCAGTACAAGATACGTATGCTGCCACAGATATTGACGCATACTGAATACTGAAATTTCAGAAATTATGTATGTCCAATGAGTGATTTCAACTAGCATAATTAGCGCCATTTTTGGTTGTGCACGATATTCAACCTGCGGCGTGTCCTGAAGCAGCCTAAAGTATTTAGCTTAAAATATCTTTGTAAAAGACCTCTGATTATGCAGCTGAATGTCCAATGCCCACTATTCTCTTTAAATTCAGGGACTTTTATTATATGTAAGCATCGCAAATCTTAATATTTAGTTCCTTACATTGTACGCTAAGCCAGCTGGTACAGCGCGCATTGCTGTGATGTTTAGTGGCGGTCCGTTAGTTTGCGGGAAACTTCTTTTTTGGGGGACATTTCATCTCCTGAATGACGTGAGGAAAGTTCATGCTCTCGGGACGTTTAACGAAAGCGATGAGCAGGCTTCAGAAATGCTGGAGAATAATGCAAATCTGGCGGTCATCGCCTTTCAGATAAGTCTGTTCACTCGTGAAGGCCGGTTTTATCGAGACAGAGCGCAGTTTCTGAACTAATTTTGCTTTGCTGGCGGTTAGATCGTGCTTGCAGTTACTGTCAACAACTGACTTAATTTTTGCGTTGTCATGGGGTGGGACGGGCGGTCGTGAGACGCCGCCAAGCTTCAAAGTGCCTTTCCCAGAAAAATGTCTTGGACGTCACTGCGTGCAACATGCTCTGCTCCAGCGGCCAGGGTTGGGCGCCGTGTATACCCGTTCCTTTCACGAATGACATGACGCGTTTTCCTGGGGAACACCGTGAATTCTTGCTAGTGACGCTATTGCGCAAAATTAAAACAGCTGCGCTTGAAATTCCAGAAGCCATATTTACGCTGCAGAATCCTTTACTCTTTGAAACTTGCTATCCAAATGTTACAACGTCCCATATCATTCTACACAGCCATTCAGAACTGCCGGAAGACAAACTACAGGCTGATAGCTTTGCTTTTTAGCCAAATATAATGGTAGACCATGCACAGTCGGGCTAAAGGGGAAAGAGCGCAAAATGTTAGTCCGTTGTTTCAGATTTCTCCCATAGCAAAGGGGCTGACTACGCGGTCTATGCGCAAAGCGTAAGAGGTAAAATATAAAAGGCTTGACGGTTACCACTGACGCGGGGCCGAACTGGGAGCGAAGAGCGTGTAAACGGCGGTCGCCGCGGTGGAGTGGTGGGGCAGTGGCGACACCACCGAGGTGCGGCGGAAACAGACCCCCACTGCGAAGCCCCGTAAGAAGAAAAGCGCGCTCACCCTCGAGACCGGCCGTGACTGGGTGTGGCGTCAGAGGGGCGACTAGCAGTGGGCCCGCGACCACACTGTCCGTGGCCGCGATTGGTCGTTTACTTGCCGATGGGATATTTCTTACGTCGTAATCGACGTCATGAGCAAATGAAATGAATCGTTCCCTAAAACGAGCCCAGATATTCCACAGGGGGTGAGCACATGTATGCATTTAAACTCGTCTGCTTGACCAAAGAAGCGCCGCCCATCAAAGTTCCTGTGCTCCTCGAAGTAAGGCATAGCGGCGGCATTCCTGCATTCAGCGGAGCAAAATAACTTCAAAATCAAAAAATCCTTGGCCCCTCGCCCCAAGGGACGATGCGATGTGGTGGGCGGCACTGCACTCCTCCAGGCGTCGTCGCGAACCTCCTTCAGTGCAGAGCATCGTTTCCGCAGAGGAACCCGTATCAGGGGTCATTAGACGCCTCGGGAGGTTGCGAAGCCAGCTGGCACGCTTAGAACAGGATGTGCGCCTTCCTGAGGCAGTTGATCTGTAACGGAGCGCGGCTAATGCAACGCAACCCAGCCCCGTGCAGCGGAGCTCCGGCCTGGCCAAGGGAGGGGGCGAGCGCTTTCACTTTACGACCGCTGCTGAATTATAGAAACCTTCCCGCGCCCAGAGATTGGCGAACAACTGCCTGGCTACTGCCGATAATGCGGATGTGCGAAACAATCACCACGTCTCCTGGAAAGGCTACGGCAAAGAAGAGCAAAAAATTTGTGAAGCGAAGCTCCATCAAACTCACATATTATGTAGGAGTAAAGATAAGACTGCTTGTGAACTGCTAGAAGCCCACCGATTAAAAAAAAAAAAAGCGGGAGTTCCTGTGTCAGCACCCCATTGCTGGTCATTCACGAGAATGAAAGTATATTTTTAGAAAAATGTGGAAAGATTTATATCACTTTTGTTCCCCCTTCTGTAGTATCCTTCCCCTCGCACTAGTCATTTACCTGTTGTTTGTTATATTGTTTTTGTCTCTTTCCTCTTGGCTATGATTAAGCCATTCTTAACTTCAATAAACACGTTGCAAGTAGCGCCTGTCTCGTGTCTTCCTTTTCCTGCGGGCTGTGTTTTTGTGCGCTTCATCTACTCAGCTATGAACCAACTTGCCCAGGAACGTGTTCTACGGAAAAACCTACTGAGTCGTGCCGAATGTCACTCCTACACGCTACGCAAGTGTGCAGAGCACGTTAAATGTTTCCAGGCCACTGTTGCATTTACGACAGACTCGAACATCAAAACCTCTGTAGCAGATAGGATAATACTCTTTCTAACCTGAGATAACCTCGGTAGCTGCATAGGCGTCATTTATTAATATATTCATTTAGCAATACTGTAAGCATTTGTCAGGCCCATACAGGGGTGATTTACAAAGGTATTCACAATGTGCATCACTTTGTACAATATATTAGCACATCAACGCACTACTGAAGCAGCGAATCATTCCACCCAAGCTTCAAAAAAAAAAAAAAACTTGCGAGTTATGGCACTGAAGGGAACAAAGGTTCTACCTTAGTGATAAAGCTAGGCACAGAATAGCCGTCAACAACAGCTCGTAGCAAAGAATTCCAAATCGCTGCCGACGATGAAAAAAAAAAAAAAAGAAAACTTAAATGTGACGAATGGTCTCATGTGCTTATCGTGATTTCTACTGGCAAGTGTGGGAATGCCTGCTTGTGTCCTAAGAGCACTGAGTAGACAAACCGTAGCTCTTTATTTTGCACCCCTCCCAGCCTGTCTATCAAATACTGTTGATGAGGGTTCCAGACTGTGCTACCATACTCCAGAATTGGTCACACTAGTGTTTTGTAGGCTTTCAGTTTTACATCAGAAGGTGCCTTAGCTGATTTTATTCGTAAATACTCTAGTGTTCTAAACGCTTTCACACATGTGTTTTTAATACGTACATCCCATTTGCATCTACAAGTAAGTGCTAACTCTAAATACTTAACAGTGTCTGTTTGGCTTATATCGGACCCTCTTAATGTATAGTTAAACCTTAATAGCGATTTTTTTTATGACTTCCACTTAAATACTCAGTTTTTATGCATTTATTTTCGTGCAGCACGTCTCGTTTAAGAGAGCAGTGTTATTTAATAATAATAATAATAATTGGTTTTTGGGAAAAGGAAATGGCGCAGTATCTATCTCATATCTTTGGACACCTGAACCGCGCCGTAAGGGAAGGAATAAAGGAGGGAGTGAAAGAAGAAAGGAACAAATAGGTCCGTAGTGGAGGGCTCCGGAATAATTTCGACCACCTGGGGATCTTTTACGTGCGCTGACATCGCACAGCACACGGGCGCCTTAGCGTTTTTTTTTTTTTTATGGAGGAAAAACGCTAAGGCGCCCGTGTGCTGTGCGATGTCAGTGCACGTTAATGATCCCCAGGTGGTCGAAATTATTCCGGAGCCCTCCACTACGGCACCTCTTTCTTCCTTTCTTCTTTCACTCCCTCCTTTATCCCTTCCCTTACGGCGCGGTTCAGGTGTCCAACGATATATGAGACAGATGCTGCGCCATTTCATTTCCCCAAAAACCAATTATTATTATTATTATTACTCCATAAAAACGCAGCCGCCGCGGTCCGGTTCGAACCCGGGAACTCCGGATCAGTAGTCGAGCGTCCTAACCACTGAGCCACCGCGGCGGGTTTATTTAATGGCATGTTCAGTTTCCGTTGGCCATTTGCTCCCCGTACAACTGTGTAAATACCACAGTCGTCAGCGAAAAGTCGGATTTTCACCCCATTCTCTAAACAACAGCTAACATCATTAATGCATATAGGAAATAATAATGGTCACAGGACGGATCATTATGGCACACCTGAAACAACTACGATATTCTCCGATTCACTACTATTTATCGCTACATATAGGGTACCGTTTGACAGTTAAGCTTCTACCCATGCTGCTACTTCAAAATTAATGTCAATGAGCTTCAATTTGTGAATTAATTTGCAGTGCACGACACGGTCATAATCCTTAGAAAAATCAATAGAAATGCTGTCAACTTGTTCTCGGTAATTCATTCCTATCGTGAAGTAATGTGCTATTTCTAATAATTGTGTGACTGCAGACAGCCCTTTTCGGAAGCGGTGTTGCGTTGGGTTCAATAAGTTGTTTCCTTCCAAATAACTCATGATTGCTTTGTTAACGATGTGCTCCATAAGCTTGCAACAATCACTTGTAAGAAATCTTGGCCTGTAGTTGTCAACCACCAATTAGTTTCCTTCTTTGTGAATAGTTATTATTTTTTCTCGCAGCCAGTCAGCAGAGAGCGTGGCAGTTTTTAGTGACGACAAAAATAGTGGCAAAAAAGGGGCGATATCTGTTGCGCATATCGGTTCAAAAATACATTTGGTATACTCTCTAGGCCAGATGATTTTTTCGTGTCAATCTGAAAAAGCAGGTTTAGCACGCTTTCCTCAGTTATTGTTACCTCAAGCGTCAAGGAACCAAAAGTTGTCTCAGCCATGCTTACCGCACATTTGTTCCCGGGAAAACAGATTGGAAGAACGTGTTGAATGAATTGGGTATTTTGTGTTCGTACTCCAGCAATTTCTAATTTCCTGGTGTGATCTTTTGACTGCGCCAGAACTTCTGGGGCTTGAGTTTTCAAGAAATTTGCTAATGTGCCAGTAAAAAATGTACTCCTTGCTGCCTTAATCTCCAACTTCAGCTGACATGACAGCGCAAGCACCTCTAGTGTATTGCTTTTGCTTTCTCTCTTTCTGCGCAATTTGCTTTTCAGGTGAATTACTGAACTCATTACCCACAGAGCTTTGCGTTTAATTATTTTATGTCTTGTCAGAATGAAGTGGGATGCGCAATGCACAATCACATTTTCTAGTTTTACCCATAAATTGTTAACGCACCGCGATTCTCGTGATTCTCCGGTTGGAAAATCGTCTAAATCTATGTCAAGGTAGTCTATTACACCCTCATCTTCAGCCCTACTATAGTCTTTCACTGCTATCTTCGAGGGACTCTTAGTGCGTTCATTGTCTGTGCTAATGTTACGACACGTTAATACAAGCATCTGGTGATCAGACAGGAAGGCAAGATCAAGTATTGCATTGGAATTTCCTTGCACTCGAGTAGATTCTTTAAAAATTTGGGTCAGTGAGAGACTGAACATTATATCTAGGAGCCGCTCACAGCTATGCACTTCTTTACTTCCAATAGCAATTGTATTCCAATCAATTCCCGAAAGGTTGAAATCACAACTTATTAAGAGTTTAGTCCGGTCATTAACATTGCTATGTAAGAAGTCATGCATTTTTATAAGATAGTCTGCAGTCTGCCCAGGACGTCTGTAGATAGCACCTACTAATATTGACGATTCATGAAATATTAGATTCAACAAAGTACTTTCATGATTAGCTATTCCGGGGTCTTGCTGGAATTTCAGACTCCGTTTAATGGCAATAGCCACCTCCGCCCACCCCACCTGGCCATCACGATCTGAACGTAGTAGCAAGTAGGAGGGAGGAAGTATTTCCGAATCGTGTATACTGGAATGCAGCCATGTTTCTGCAATTATGAGTAGATCAGCAATAGCTCTAATTTATCAGCTTTATTGACAACACTTCCGGTATTAAAGCTTATAATTGTAATTGGTGCTGAAGTATTCTTGTGTCAGTCCTGCTGACACTGGTATTGCCACTGGCATTGTTCTGTTTTCGATTCACTAGGATTCGCTTATTTTCTGTATCGTCCCACGCATATAGATCATCAATAGCTTTGAGTTTGTTAAACATCAGGACAACCTCATCGCTTTTCGTGCGCTCCTATTTAGATGATTACCTCAACTTTCTACGTGTTTCTCGGACACGTGCCGAGAAATCCTCCGATATCAATATGGTACTGTCTTTCAACTTGAAGCAGTCGCGCAGTACTTCCATCTTTTCGGCAAAATGGCGAAATCGCAGGATAACAGGTCGTTCACGACGGGCATTTTTAGAGCCAATACAATGAATGCGTTCTATCGAACGGTTCTCAATGCCAAATTTCATTAAATGTCTCTTTTATTACAGCTTGCTCAAGTGCTGCTTTGTCTTCTTTAGCGTTTTTCTTTATACCGAGGATGACCAGGTTATTCCTGCGACTACGATTCTCTGTGTCGTCGATTTTTCTGTTTACCTGTGTAAACTCTTTTTCCCTCTCGTTGACTGCTTTCACGCATTCTTTTACTTTTTCATAGTCTTCCCTCAATGTGGCGAGGGATATTTTCATTTCAGTCAGCCTACGCTCCACACCTTGCAAACCATTTTGTAGTACAATTTGTGACACCTTAATCTCTGACAGCATAACGTGTATCTCTTCCAGTTTATCCGGACTAGGGTTCTCCTCTACGTCACCGCTGAGCTGGAGCAACATGTTGGCTACGCAAAGTAATTCACAGCAACAGCGCAACAGGCACTGCGGGCGCGGCAGCACAACAAGCCAAACGTAATTGCTATTTACAGATTTGACACAGGACCATTTGTCACTAACCAGAAGAACGAACAGCCCTCAGTTCAGCATTGTGCGCCGACCGGCGCCGCCGAGTCGTCCGCCGTGCTGGCTTTGTTTTAAAGGCGTCCCACGAAATCCCGGATGTCGCAGGTGCACCGAAAACGTGTTCCAGCCGGGGAGTATCGTACACGTACCTCTGCGTTGTCGGCACTGGCGCCAGCACGATGACCGGGCGAAACTTTGCAGCGCGATAATGTTCCGCAGTGGTGGAAAAATTCCATCACCGGGTGAGCCTGCCGCCAGGAACACCCGAAGGACCAAGAGCATAATCTTCGGCATAACTGCAGTGCGAAAACAGACGAACACGATGGAAGGAAAACACTCACGACACAGACAATCGCTGCACCCACAACTGATTTTATTTCGCCAATGCATGGGAAATACACAGGCTCCCCCGCGCATGCGCTCACAGAATACGGAAGGAACGAGGGAGACGTGCCAACTACAACATAGAACAATTTCACACCGTATGATACAACTTATCTTGTGGCCGAGAAAAGGCCGTATTCTGCTCTGTACAAGTGAAGTATCGATTACGCAGTAATCTCCCGTTTTCTTTATATGGTAAGCTTTCGGTAGTTCACGTGCAGTTTGATCTCAGCTTGTGCCTAGAATCCTCGCGCGATCTAAACGCGGCGGAATGTTCGCCGCGTTTAGATAGTGCAAGCATTCTAGTCTCTCTAGTGTCGCTTCGATGCAGGCGCCATCTCTTGTTAGTTAAGGTAACTAACCAGGGAAGACTCATCGCAGGGAAGCCGACCAAAGGGGACCAGTCCCCACAGGTGGGAGCAGTTAGGCTGATGACAAGGATGAAGAAAAAGGCGGTGGCCGCGTTCTCGTGCACCTCCTGCACACATTTTTGCTAACCATGGTGCCAGCCTTTACAGTCCTCCCTTTGACAGACTACCGGCATGTTTACCCCAGAGCTTAGCAACCTGGCAGCAATCGTGACTTCCTCTGTTACCATTGAGCTGGAAACTTGCAGGCATCATTCTTGCATCGTGTTTACCACCAGAGGGCTCAAAACTAAAAAAAAGTCTGGTAGGGACAGTTAAGCTCCGCCTTAGGGGTTTGACGTGGCAGTGTTATTTAATAATTATCCTATATGCGGAACTGGTCATTCTCTACTTCACATTCATAGATCGCTGGCAATCCTCCAACCACTCCGGGTCCTGTGTTGCAGCAGTTAAGCAATGTGCCACCCGTTATACCCTGTTGCAAGGGCGGGAACCCTTGTTTCTTAAATTGTTTTCTTTAGTCCCAAAATAATTTTTGTTTGTGCGGGCGAGGCTCAATTTCCTTATTTATTGAAATGCGTCAAATTGCAATTTACCCCGTCAAGTGGCTACTTCAAACACAGCCACCGGTGGGGCTCGTAGGACCGAGGTTGCTCTTGCCGAGCAGCCTGTCGCGACAAATCTGCCAAGGTCACATGACCACATGGAGGTCACATAGTGTGACATCTTTCACAAGATCACATGAATTAGGTAGCAGCTGGTCCACCGGTTCTGGGGGTTTTTCATTTAAGATACGAGACCTTTAACGCTACCGCGTTATAAATCTTGAAAACAGAGCTCGACGATTTATCAAACAGCGAATATGTAATATCTTGATTAATCAAATATATAAATATGTGAAAGCGACTGCGGTGGCCGAGCTCCCATTGGTCGCTGTGAAGTGAGTAGAAGTCACTTTAGGGCGAACAAAAAAAAAAGAAGAATCACGATAAAACCATGGAAATTTCGCAACTGAAGTATTTACTGCCAGAGCAAACAAATCTATACACGCGCAAAAGAAGACGTGATGAGCGGGAGGTAAAAGAAAACTTTATTAGCGAAAATATACAACCAGGCCGAAAATCCCGAGGCCGCCGCCGCCGCGTGCTCTCTGAATATTTAATTCAATCTATAGCCTTAGTGTGACCTATGCTTGCTGCTCTCAGTGTTGCCATATGGAATGTTTCCATAACTTGTTCTCCTACCTGGCTGCGATGCCGTGCCAGTGTTGCCGCTCGCAACGGGACATTTGGGGCCTCGCAAGGACTGCTGGAGAAGTGCCTTCGATTGCTCGACGGGCAGCCGTCTGCTCCAAGACTGTCTTCGATCGCCTCCCCAAGGACACATTACGGCGCTACGACAAATGCCATTGTCCAAGGGCATATTGGTTGAGGCCGCTCTAAACACATTCTCATTTCATTTTTATTTCATCGGGGACATTACATAAAGGATGGAGTTAACATAAGAAAGTGCAACGCTTTTTTTTTCATGATGACAGGTGCAACGTGACTTTATCTATAAGGTTGCGGGGCAGGTGACGGCTGCGGGAAGCTGCTGCATGGAGGAAAAACGACTTGGAATAAGCAGTCGTACGGGTACGTTCGCGTGAAGCTTTAAACCGATGACCGATGTGGTGAGACGTGCGCAGATGACAGTGCGCAGGTGTACGGCTGCTGTCCGAGTTGGGAATAACAAAATTTGTGAAATAGACACCGGCTAGAAATGAGGCGACGGAGAAAAAGACTGGATAATTGGGACTGTAGCTCGAGAGACGAAACACTAATATCGAGAGAGTATGAGCGACGAACGAAATACATAGGCTCTGTTGCTTTTCGTCTCCGTTGAAACGTGGCCACTGCATCCATGAATTCAATACGCGAAAACGCGCTCATTAAGAAAAATTATTCTCATTGCTACTGCTGCGAGAACCTTTAATTATTTAGACGGTGTGGCCGTAAAAAAGATCTTGGTCGATTTGCGTAGTTAGGCCAATTGCGAATTAGGTTTGCCAGCAGTTTGGTTTTCCCTTCGGTTCCAGTGTTCACATCCAGTGTTCCCGGATGGCAGTTGTTCGGATAGCGATAATGGGTTAACGTCAATATCCGTTATATTCTACTTTCCATTCACAGATCCCTGGGAGTCCTCGTGCCACTGTTGGCGCAGTGGTGCAGTGGCCAGGCGATGCGCAGCTGCTGCCGTCGGTGGGAGACTTGGGTTGCTCGGGTTGGTTGCTCTTCCCGAGCAGTCTCTCGCAATTAATGAGCTGCCGCCTGACACGGCGGGCAGGTTGCTAGAATATGTATATATGCCTAAGAATGTCACCCACCACCCGGTGGGCAGGTGAGCAGCCTGCCACAGACCCAGCTTTAGACAGGCAGACACAACGGCTAAATGCGGGGAAGGCCCGTTATAAGTGCACTAAAAGCACTGGTAAGAAATGTAGACCCGTAATAGAGTGTAGCTAATCACGCGTGTATGCAATTTTTCTCGTTTAGCTCTCGTGTAGTAGTGCAGAGGGCTTGAAGCCGCGGGCTTGGGCCGGGCTTGTGCTTTGAGTCTCGAGGTCGGCACGGCTCGAGCCTCAGTGTGAGAATCGCAACGAGCGCACGGTCAGGCGCCTGGAGGGGCTGGTCACATGATGACCCGTCACGCGATAGTAAATTCGTGAACGCTCGAGTGACCGGACGTTCACAGCGTGTCGTAGGCCGGCTGCTTATCCTAGCTCCGCGGTGAAACAGACACATGTGATGTCACCTTTACAATCGGTATCGGTGCTTCGGTGCTTGGTGAGTGTGTCGTGCTCATAAACTAGAAAACTTCCTAAACAAAGCCCCATACATGATCGCCGATAAATTCGGACACACCTCCACTGTGGTGACAAAATTTCAATCCCATACGCCACAGGCCATTCTGTGTCACACATATAGAGAGACTGCCGTATTCATCTCTCCAGATTTCACAATATTGCTATGCGCCATCTATTGGACTTACCGAGAGCAAACATTACAATTTAGAAAATTATTGTCTACATTCTTTGAGATGTAATTAAACACCGGTACTTGCATGATTTTTTCGTAACTATTGAATTCCTGGAGTCACCGAGGGTACAGTTTTCTGAAAGCTTGTCCCAACTTAGCAGCCGAAACAAGGGGCTACACACTGCCTGTTGGAGGAGCAACCGATTGGGCAAGTTGTGAGATTCCTTGAAGATGCCCTTTTGTCTGCTCGTTAAAATTAAACTTAAAATGAACAGTCATTGCTCCTCTGGCTAAACCGCTGTAAAAGAGATAAAAGTAAGCTTCAGAAAACGAGCAACGCTCCCAGCCGGACTTTCGGTTACACCTTCGTCCAGCAGGGCGTGCAGCCTGTCGGGTCAACAGTTTGTCCTTAATGCTATAGATTTCATAAATGTTCCGATGTTTAATTGCATCTAAAGGAACGTAGGCCATGTTTGAATTCGATTAGGCCTGTACATTGCGCACGGGAATTTTTTTTTTAATCCGGACAGATAAATAAGGAAGTCACTGTGCGAATACTTGAGAGGCGTAAATTGCGGTAAATGGTTGCTTGCGATGTCTTAGTGCTCTACTCGCGAGCAAACAAATAAGGTGACCAGGGCGACATAATTCCGGCATTACCGTTTACTGCGTAATAGTTTTACAGCAGTATTTTGTGCTGGAAAAATTGATAAAGAGTTTACAGTTGATCGCCGTGCTTAATGTAAGCACTGTGTATAAGGGTATGTTTCGTCGTAGACTCATTAAAAAAAATATTGCCAAGTGCTTACGCTCTGCTGCGTAAAGGCTCTAACCTCAGCGAAAGCTGTCTTTGTGGTGCTGCCTGTCATTCGCTGATTTATAAAGCCTGCAGTCCTTGGGACAACCCAGTCTACCACAACGGTCGCAACAGGCGCACCTTGTCACGTGATGCCAGTCGCTGGTCACGTAACATGATGCTGCTGGCCCACGCCTGAATCCACCGGAGATGGCTCCGTACAAGTGCTTTCGTTGTAAAGAAATAGTGGGTATTAGGCATTGTCGTTCCGCGCGCAATGTACGTCGTGCGAATGAGGTAAATCCTTTACCGCTAGGCTACTGCTTGGGATGAAACAGTGGTGCTACATAACATGCCGAATCAAAATTATGTGTTTCTTGCTACTTTACAGGTATTTCGTATGCTGCCGATTGTGAGTGATGTTCGTGTACAACAGTATTCTTTCTTCCACTCCTGTAAATTGTAAATATAAAATAAAGCGTTTTCTTTCGTTTGGCTCACCGTAGCGCGAATCGAGTAAAGCCAGTCGCGCAAGGCCTCTGTCGCCACTTCTTTCAAGCTAGTGGAACTCATTCGTTATTAAGTATAGATCGTGTTCTCGCTGCTTTTTATCTTAGAACTTCTGTCGCCCCATGTCAGGCTGTGCAGGACTGAGGACTGTTTCTCCTCTACCGTCTGCAGCGCACCACAAGGCAGTTCACTTCAGGAAAACTGATCTTTCATTTTAGCTTCGTTAGCCGCCGCGGTGGCTCAGTGGTTACGGCGCTCGGCTGCTGGCCCGAAAGACGCGGGTTCGATCCCGGCCGCGGCGGTCGAATTTCGATGGAGGCGAAATTCTAGAGGCCCGTGTACTGTGCGATGTCAGTGCACGTTAAAGAACCCCAGGGAGTCGAAATCTTCGGAGCCCTTCACTACGACGTCCCTCATAGCCTGAGTCGCTTTGGGTCGTTAAACCCCTATAAACCAACCAACGATTTTAGCTTCGTATGATGCTACGATTCTACACATCCCTCACACCTTTTACCCCAGGCCTCTGTCGCCACTTCTTTAAAGCCAGTGAAACTCATTTATTATTAAGTATAGATCGTAATCTGGCTGCTTTTTTATGACCAGTGGAAGCACTTGCGGGCTCTGCAGGACTGAGGACTGTTTCTCCCTACCGTCTACAGCTCACCACAAGGCAATTAACTTCAGGAAAACTTATCTTTCATTTTAGCTTCGTATGATGCTACGATTCTACACATCCCTAACACCTTTTACCCCAGGCCTCTGTCGCCACTTCTTTAAAGAAAGTGGAACTCATTTATTATTAAGTATAGATTGTAATCTGGCTGCTTTTTTATGACCAGTGGAAGCACTTGCGGGCTCTGCATAGTGACGACTGGACACAAGTTAAGCAGGGTCAAAAAGGCAACGAAGCCGATGCACACACATTGGTGGTGAAAAGCAGAGGTAGAAGCCAAGTCACCTAACTATATAGCTCGTCCTTTTTTGTCCCTTCTTAACCTGTGTCTATTCGTCACTAAGCGGCGCGCTTAATCGCTTCATTGCACTATCTATTTCTCCACACTAACAAAGGCCTTTCACCGTCTAGCCAGAGTCCGATCAACGACATGAAGAGAGCCTTTATTGACCAATGGGCAGCAATTGAGCGAAGCATGTCAGTATCATGTTCTTAGAATCGGGGACTATTTGATACGTGGAGATACGAGAACCGGATAATTCCAAACATTCGTAGAATAAATGCGGCGAAGCAGCTTCGCAGTGCCGCCGATCACCAGAAGCGTCCATAGCGAGACCTCTGCATCATTCGAGCCCTCTTGGCGAGTGCGAGCAGGACGATTCCAGTGACCACCCCAGCAGAGACGGACAGTCCGACGACCAGGTCTCGCAGGTCCGGCGCAGCGGTGTGGCTCTGTCTCAGACCGTGGGCCCAGACTCCTCCCGTGGCGAGACAGGCCGCGTGGGAGGCCCGGCGGGAGCCCAGGATGGCGCAGAGCGCGGTCTGGCGGCATCCGCCCTCGCACTGGCCGCCGTCCTTGAGCGACGAGCTGAGGCCGATGTACCGCGACAGCAGGTCGCCAGAGCGCGATATGTCCAGCGCCAGCTTTGCCACGGAGGCCGTGCTCAGGTCGGCCACGCCCAGGTCCCTCCTCGCCGAGTACAGGTGTTCCCACCGGGGCTGCCGCTGCACGCGTGGGAACGAGGAGCTTCCTGTGAAGCAGAACGTGCAGTCTGCACACCATAAATCCATCAGCGGGAAGACTATTTAGAAATGAAAAATGTGCGCCTTTTACAGCACCGCAAGCTGTTAGTGGCTCCTTTGTGGCATGAGCGTCATCTTGGTTGCCGTTACAAATCATGTGACCATGACGTCACGTGGCCATCGCCGGTGAAAACACCTGCAGAAATGAGGCTCCCGAAGGCGCTCCCCAGAGATTTTGGTTGAGTCTCTTCATTCTATCGCAGACAGCAAAAGCACACGCACTGAAAAAGCATAGTGACAGACGAATTTCTCTCTCATACTTACCAAATAACCATAGTATGAATGCGAATAATGCGTGTTCTTTCGTATTAGAGCTACCTCGAGATTGCTCCCGGACTATTCACCCTTCCGCATTCCGAAGAAGCGACAGCGACTGCTGTTTCAATAGAACGCTGCTCCCGGGAGTCAAGCCAAAGTCAAAATGAACCATTCTTATGGTGACTTGGGAGCTATTTAAGCAGGACTTTCAACATGTGTAACTGGACAACGACTAAGTTCGATAAAGTAACGCGACAATACAGGAACTGAAGGATAGTGAGACCGTGGCAAGCAGTGGAAAAATTTGTTGCTTATTTTTCCTCCACAGTGAAGAATAATATAATAAACTACGCTTTCTGCAGTGTATCAAGTTCCTTACAACCCCGGGCCACACGACTATTAACTGGCTCTAATTTCTGCGAAAACGGATCACATAGGTTTTGTTTTCCATGCCCTAGAGATCCGGAAGCGTTTACCACCTCACATATTTTTGCCGAGCATTTTCGTTGCACAGCTGGAACACCATGTATTTGTCCTCTTGAGACTTTGCTTATGCTGAGATTATTTTACAGAAATGTGTCTCGTTTTGGAAGGAGAATTTGTCTGTATAATCGAAATGGTATTCAGCTGTTGAGTCTTCTCACTTCGATCTTGACCGAAAAAATTGGCCCGAGTGTCTTAAAATGAAAATAAGAAATAAATTTAAAGAAACCATATGCCCCGGAAAGAGTGAGTGACCTGAGATTTGGCGGCCATGTTGGCCTTGTCCAGGTCCATGTAATAGACGCTGTAGTCAAGAATTTCACCCGTCGAGCGCCGGTAGCTGTAGAGTCGCACGCAAGGATTGGTGGGCACTGAAGTGGCTTTGTACAGCGGATGACTGCTGCCTCGGGGAGTCACCGACCCGGCCAGCTGGACAGCGCCGACCGGCAGGCCTGCATTGCGCCCCGGACTTTGAGAGCTGTCCATGCAGTCTACCGATCATCCAGAGATTATATATACCCTTACGCTTTTACTGGACTGTTGTGCATAGACAGTATAGAGGCCTATATTAGCCCCTCATTCGACACACTGCCAATAAACAGTTCATAGGCACCTCACTACGACTGTTGGGCAGTGGAACGGCTTGGCACAGCAGATGCCTGAGAGAGTCACCTACCCGGCCGGCAGGGCCGCAGTGATCGACATTTCTGCATTGCACAACCCCATTTGGGAACAGTCCGCAATAACGCACACGACACGTGGAAATAAAGTACACCCGGATATCAGTGCAAGACTACTGCCACTGCACTTCCAGTGCAGTGGCGCATCGCCTAACCGCAGAGCTACTGCGCTGCTAGTGGTAAGAGGACTCCCTGCCACCTATGAACGTTAAGTGGAGAGTGACCAATTCTGCATGTATGGGCATTAACTGACTAAAGATACCGCCTCATACCCTTAAGGCGGAGCTTAAGTGTCCCCTCCAGTTGAGGAATGAACACCTGTTTACGCACGTCTGCTCGTCTTAACTCGTTTAACTATGTTAAAGGCCTGCTTGACCGAAATTTAAACGCGATAGCGTTAAGGGCCTCGTGTCGCAGAAAAGCCGGCGTCGTCGGCGTCGGCGGCGTTGGCCGTGAGCGAAAAATCTCAGAAGCATTAATAAATAAAACCGAGTAGGAAATTGGTCGAGTTGGGAATTCGAACAAGCGCGTCCGGAGCGCGAAATGAGCACGCTAACCACTCCGCCACGCCAGCTGTGTGTTTTGGAATGAAGAAAGGCGCGTCTAGTGAATAAATACGGTGTTGTCTTAGAAGGGAGCTTTTCCTACACTTACGGCGCGGTTTGGGTGTCCACCGAGATATGTGAGACAGGGGTCATTTCCTTTGCCTAAAAACAATTTTACTTTCATTTTCCTTGTCTTACGGCGCATTTCGGGTGTCCATCAAGATATGTCTCCTTTTCTTACATTGTCCGGGCAAGGCGTCGCGCCGAACGGACGATTCCGTTCCGTGGATTCCTTGGCAACGCTGAAACACGCTGTCGCGTCCTGCTGTTAATGACGAAGCTTAAGCGTCCTCCAATTTTTTCGTAAACGATAAAAATGTTGTTTTTTCATAGCACACCCCCCGATTATATTACCCACAAAACATTACGTACACGTTTCAAGCAGTTAAGGCGCCAACGGCACGCAAAAATGAGAGCCTTCAATGTGAAAACTGGAAAAACGGGCACCATTAGCGCCCGCCGGAAGTGACGCGTGTTTAAGACGGGAGTCCGGAAAGGATCGGAGAGTCTGCCCGATGCGGCTCTTGCAAAGCGCCGGTACCGGTAGCGCGTGCAGCACTTTGCTCAATGCATACTGGTTCTATATGAAAAAAAAAAGATATATTCAATCACATAACACGCATCTCAAATAGATGAAACGCCCCAGAAAACGTTTTAAACGCGTTTCATTTGCTGTGGTAGACTAGAAGACTCCTCGCGCAACCACAGCGAAGATGACCGCGCGGCGATGTTAGTGAGCGTTGGTTGCCTGGCAGTATTCGGCTACATCTCGTGCAAAGTTCATTCGGACATCGCGAAGGAAGGAGACATATTCAAATGGAGCCCAAGTAGAAAAAATTCTCCGCCAACACTGCCTCAGTGTTCGATTTAAGAGCGTTAGCTGCGGGAGATTGAAGTGCTTACATCGGTGTGCTCAGCAAACGTGGAGAAGACCAAATCGAAACTTCCGCGGAGTGTCTCTCCTGCCTTGCTCAGAAAATATGACAGTAATGCGTAAGCCCTGTGATGCGGACCACCCCTCCTCCCTGTTCAGAACCCAGGAGCAGCAGCCTCCTTACAATGATTAAATGTTCGGTGCAGCACACAAAGGCCTGCAGGACAGCTGAAGGACGAACGCTAAATAATCGAGCGTTTCCTCTGCGCTATAAAGGAGAAAAATGAAGGGCAGAGGTAAACTTGCATTACAGAGAGCAAAAAAAAAATACCTAGAACGAACAAACTGTGTTTTCCGCAGCTCTCAAAGCCGCTTCGGCCTGCAGTGCAATACATGATGACGAAATCCTATGAGTGTAACTGCACATGCTTACATCCAGACCATTTTTAACTAACTCTTAAGCTAGATATCGCGTGCTCAGCCCAAAAAACCGCCAAAACGTGTTCTTGTCAAGTGTTTCTTGCTCTCGGGATGTTTCCTTTCCGGAAACATCCCTTTTATGGGACAAACAGCGCCGTCTACCGCGGAGATTTGAACAACTATTGCGATTTACAACCACCTTCTCTATATCCGGTATACTTCTTCGTTATATCACTTACTAAATTTTGTAAACGAGTGCATCACAACACGACGAATCGTTTGACTCCATCCGGAACCTCCTGCGACATGCAATTCGGCCGTAGTGGCCGTCTGAAGGTCCTCAGAAGCCACGGGGTTTGGTGCTTGGGGGCGGATAGGTCGTCGTTGCGAATTCCACACATAACTTGAGCTTCATCTCAATTAGTAATTGGGGACGAATTCTTGCCTGTTTTGTCAGTCAACAGGACGAAATTGTTGCTGTGCTGGTGGCCGAAAAACTGTCCGGTCACAGTGTCCTTATGCAGAGCGATCAGGTCCTGGTATTCTTCGTTGATGTCCTCGACGAACAGCATGCGGGCGGGCTCACCCACCAGGGCACGGCTCAGGTAACCTGGTCCGACGTGTCCCGAGATGAACACCTAAGGAAAGCAAGCACAGCGAGGTCCTGTTTTGCGCACCCCGTCTGCGCCATTATGCACTGAACTCCAGGCCTGCGCATGTAACACTGCTGTCAAGTCCCTGTCCTCGTCCATTCCTTTCTCAAGGCTATGACGCTCTGCCAGTGACGAGGCCCGAATAATAGCCTGTTAGAGAAAAGGTGAAAAAAATTGCAGCTGCCACTACGTTCTCGTGCTTTCTTTTCTCTTCATGCTTCGTTCCTATTTTCAGTGTTCTCTGGAGGAGGTTACTGTTATTACTTTGGAAGGTTTGAAATCAGGGATAAGTTGAAACTGACTGTCGGTGTCCGCACTACTGCAAAGCCTGATTTCCCTGAAAGGAATACCGAGAGGAGACATGCTGTTCTGAACATATAATATGTATGAGAAGTATTGATTGTTTTGAACTAGCTATATCTTCAAAACTGATTTGTTACAGATTGGCCCCACAAGCCCCAACCGCAGTTCA
The DNA here is from genome assembly GCF_052857255.1 of Amblyomma americanum. Classification (NCBI taxonomy): domain Eukaryota; kingdom Metazoa; phylum Arthropoda; class Arachnida; order Ixodida; family Ixodidae; genus Amblyomma; species Amblyomma americanum. The sequence continues at coordinate 1,249,678 of NC_135506.1, read as the reverse complement.
GTCTAGGGCGTCTAAGTGTAAACCGTCCTACTGGATTTCAATGCATCCAAGTATTGCGTGCTGCTGACTTCCAATGTTGCGTAACTCTAGTGATTTCTGAGCTTTAAAAACGAGAGCCAGGCAGCTCGTACACATTCACCGCACAGCTCGCAGCCTACGAAAGACGTAGCCCGACACCGATGCAAGCAGTGGGTGAAAAGGACGTCAGAGGGTTTTCAGCGCCCAAACGGCGAACTGCGGAAATCCATACATGTATGCACACAGAGACCCGTTATCTGCGCAGGTCTCGAGTTCCTCTGCTTGGAACACAAAAATGTGCTCTGCAATTCAAAGAAACTCTGAGTACCACTGAAGGTGGCTTTCATCAACAGGTTACAGGTGTCGTCATTACTAGCCACTGTCACCAGGAAACTGCGGTGAGTCAAAGCAGTTTGTACTGCCTGGATCTCTGAGGCATGGCTGCATGGCCATTTTCTTCCAAACGGCGATCGCGGAATCGCTCTCGGTCTCGACAGCGAGAGTGTGAACCAATGGCGGAAAAATATTTAAGTAGAATTTTCACAGCAAGGAACGCGTCTTTTGCTGTAGGACAAACATTTGGGGAGGCAAACAGAGTCATATAATTCCTTTTTACTAAGAGGTGTGTTCCTTTCATTTTGCTTTTAACTCGAGTAGCAGGCTGAGAGCACGCTGCACGCGTGAGATGATTGCAAATAAATTTTAGCCATGACAACACGTATGCCACTGTTGGCGCCAGCACCTTCTGTCCCTTGTCCTGGGCGTCACGGAGCTCATCTCGCAGCCAGGCCATCTGGGGATCGCTGAGCTTTGGTCTCTCGCCCTTGTTCATGCTGTACCAGAGCGCCGTGTTGAGGCACACGAGCCGAATGTTGCTCGACAGCTGCAGGCTGTAGTAGCCCCCTGCATATGCACGAGAAGTCACTTGGTGGGCTGTCTCCAAAAATGAAACACATTTCGGTCGCCTAATTAAGAGGAAAACTACAGAAGAGTACTCTCAGCAAGGGGTTATTGTCTCTGTGAACGCTCGGAAAGAACACGCCTCTTGACCAGGAAATGTGACATGATCCTACAATGACTGCAACAAATCATCCGCCATGGCGGCTCAGCGGTTATGATGCTGAGCTGCTCACCCGAAGGGCACGACTTCGATCCCGGCTGCTCATTTCGATGAAGGCGAAATGCTAGAGGCCGTGTACTGTGCAATGCCAGTGCACGTTAAAGACCCCAGGTGAATTCCACTACGGCGTCCCACATAGCCTGAGTCGCTTTGGGACGTTAAACCCCATAAAACCAAACTGCCGCAGACATCAAAGGACGCCTGAGAGTGTGCGCTTTAATCTTGAGGAAACGCTGATATTTGGCTCACCGCGCTCGAAGGTGCCTCTAGCATACCGAGGGAGCACTTCCCCGAAGCCGGCATCGTTGAGAAATCCTCGGTAAGGAGTTTCGTTCTTGGATTCCACGGCGTTCGGCGGCGCCCAGTCGTGGTTCCCCAACGTGGGCACGAGCATCGCCGGACTGTGTGGCGTCAGGGGCCGAAGCAGGCTTCCCAGCCAGCGGCTCTGATTGTACACTTCAGCCCACGTGACGTCGTCTTTGTGAGCCACGTTGTCCCTGCAGTGGTAAAACGACAAAAATAAAGCTCTTTCCCTCCTTAGGCAGGAGAACTGAACTCGGCTGCTACGAAGTGAAATATAGTGCCTTCCTGCACACCGCACCTCTCCAGCTTCATTCCTTATGGCTGTGCTTGGTCGGGTGCTAATGAGTGACTACTCCCTGATTACTGATTCCGAAATTGTTTTTCTTGTAGTCACTGGATGCATTCCTGGGCTAAAACCATTGTATGTGGGCAGGGCTTAAAGTCAGGGGGTCTCGCCATGTGTCTTGCATCGTGTGACTGCACTCAAAACTTTGCCGAGGGCTGGTAATTACTCGTGAGCAAGTGACCGTGTAAATTTTCGACCACGCCCACGGCGATGCGAATTCCACTTTGTAGAAAGAAAAGCAGCGCAAAGGACGGAGAAAAATTGGTTGTCAGGGAAAGGAAATGGCGCAGTATCTGTCTCACTTATATCGGCGGACACCTGAACAGCGCCGTAAGGAAAGGGATAAAGCAGGGACTGAGAGAAAGAAAGAAAGAAAGAAAGGAAAGAAAAGAAAGAAAGAAAGAAAGAAAGAAAGAAAGAAGGAAAGAAGGAAAGAAAGAAAGAAAGAAAGAAAGAAAGAAAGAAAGAAAGAAAGAAAGAAAGAAAGAAAGAAAGAAAGAAAGAAAGAAAGAAAGAAAGAAAGAAAGAAAGAAAGAAAGAAAGAAAGAAAGAAAGAAAGAAAGAAAGGAAGGTGCCATAGTGCAGGGCTCCGGAATAATTTCGACCGCCTTTTGTGTGTACCCGTCCTTTGCGCTGGTTTTCTTTCTACAATCGTGCACCGACCTGCCCAGCTCTCCACTGTGCCGAATTCCACTTATCCTGTAAAAAGTCACCACACCCTCCCACGCTTTGCCGCCTCCCTTCCAAAGAGAAGGTTAAATTAAGCAGAGATAAAAAACGAACTTGACAGGACAGAGCGCTAAGTTCGTTTTCTCCTGTGCTGCCTTTCTGCGTTTAAAAGCCAATACCAGTAATGCACCAGCTAGCCTGCAAAAACGTCCTCGTAAGGAGAGATCCCTTCAAGAGTTGCACAACAGAAGCGGAGCATGCCGAAGATGAAGAAGGAACGCCCAGCGAAACGGAGCGGCGTAAGACTGACTTTGCAATTCGACTGGGTGAGTTCCACTCGACGAGATGTAGCTCTCGCGTCACTCCAGCTTTAACCAGAGCTAAACCACAGCCGATTTTTTAAAACATGACCAGGGCTGTTCTTCTGCAAGTGGAAAACGCTCCCTCGCTGCGATCGTTGTTTGTCGCCTTGCTCTTGGGCAATGAATGCTCCTCGAGCAAAAGACTCGCGTTCGTCAACCGGCCGGAACCCGTAGTGGCGATGACTCGTCGCACCATGAGTCACAGCTCTGGTCCACAGGGCCGGCACAGAGGGTGGTAAAAAACGACCGCCGTCACCAGATCATGGGTTTCTACAACCCCCATAACTATAAAGCTACCCTGAGTGGGTTTTCACACTAACATTCTAGGGCAACAGGTATACAGAGGCGGCCTCTTTGAGTATTCGAGTCAAATTTGAACGCTCTGCGTGAACCCTACATTTGGCCAATACTGCTAAAAAACGTTTCTCGCAGTACATCAAAAAACCATACGGGCTACATCTAACCGCGCGTCCTTAGCCGTGACATCAGTGGGCAACTGAGCGAGCCTTCTCATTGGGCGTGCCCCGGTATGGCGTGGGTGGGGCGGGGCTTAGTGGGGCGCGGAGGGGCGCAGTCCTAACCTGTTTTCCTTATTCTTTTCCTACCGCGTCACCGTGTATAAACTGAGAGGAGGAGCGTCGTTTTTAATCGCCGGTATATTCGCTGTTAATGTAGCTAGCTAAAGAACTTCTCCTGTGCAGTGACGAGTTGCGCTAGACCGGTCGCTCGTGCGATCTTACTAGCTTACGTCATGAACGCTTTAATTTGCCTTCAAAATGAAATGGCTTCGGGCCGCTGGACACAGGCCCATTCAGTTACGCACCCTGTCCAGAGTACAAAGTCCACGGAAGGTTTGATCCTTTGCATGGCCTCGATGGCGGACCGCGCCAGGAGCTCCGGAGCGTCACAGAGGTAGTCTCCATACGGGCCGACGTCCTCCGCGCCATTGCCGCCAAGGTGGCAGGACAGATCAGTGCTACCATTTGCGGAGTATTCTCTGTCCACGTGAAAATCGGTCACGTGCCAGAAATAGCCTGCCAAAAAAGTAAAGAGCACCTCAGCAGAACTCAAACACGATGCAGTTTCCTTACTTTAGGAACAAACTTTCTTCCTTGGAAAATCAAACATTTGATCTGAAAGTCGTCTTACGCACTAAGACACTTCAGCGTAAGAATGAAGCTCGAAGGTCCAAGCGTGTGTACGTATACACGCATATCGTGGCCTAGCTGAGCTGCCAATTTTTCTGCTTACCTCATTTTGCTTGCCATCGCTGGGGATTTCTGCCCCATCTGCGAGTAGACACACTAACACACGCCGCCGGCTTTTCTTGTAATGAGGCTAGTAAGGCTTTCGCCTCAATACCGTTCCCTTTCTTCATGACCTGGTGTCCCACGATGTGCTGCTGGGCAAGCTGGTCAAGCATGCTACACTTGATCACAGCGCCCAAAAATAAGGAAGGTTGGATTCCCAGCTTGAGTGCCTCACACGGGTGGCAAATACCAGCTGGACAGCAGAAATGAGCAATCCACTTGGCAAAATACAACCAGAGCCCAGGACATGACAAAATAAGGCTTCGTCTTTTTTTTCCATAACAGCTTTCTTCAAGTACGGGCACAAAGGTGGCTCACACTGGCTGGACGCATTCTCAGCGATCACCGAAACCGCAGCCGTGGATGGCGCAGATATACTTGAGACTGCAGGCAACGCGCGTTGGCGGTGAGGAACGGAATGTCATAAGATGACGACATGGGCGTAGTCATAAAATGTGTGCCGACTCTTAAAAAAAGTAGGGGGGGTCTCAGCATAAAGTGAAGAAGGTCATCATTGCGCGGGAGCTACGAGAACTGCATCACACGTGTTTGCTTCGAAACGGCGCAGGATGAAAAACAGGCAACTTAACAGGCTAAAAAATAAAACTGCCCACACGGGAAGTAACCAGCGATTATAAACTGGAAATCTCAACTCCATTTTAGGAAATTATTTCATCTGAATTTCGGCAGTTCACGACCAGTCTGTAAAATCAGGTTTCAACTGCAGCATGCTACACTCCAAACAAAAATGAGTAAAATGGGGGGAAACTCCTTTCTAGCACAGTTCCTATTATAAAAAAAAGAGTGATCTAGAGGACAGCTCACTTCATTTTCACTCCCATGTAGGCGAATTCTTGTTTACAGTGCACACACCGTGGTATTTTGCAATATAGATACTGATACATTGCTCGGCCCACACGAGAAGCTTGCACATTATCTGGCATTACGCCACCGGACATTTTATCACTTCTAAAAGAAAAGAGTGGAGCTCGAAATTTTTCTCATTGTTTTGCTGTATTGAGTTTTGCAGGAGTTATTCCTAATAAGTTAGCCGGAAAACAAATCGACCAACCTCGTGCAAAGATTGCTCAGTGATGGCCTGCCCAGCTTCCACTAAGATTGCTGAAGCTGTGGCCATGCGTACGCTTTCCTGTGGTCTCTGCACGTACCGACGTCATCCGAAGAGCTGCCCCCAGAAAGCGAACAAGTCATGAGAACCAGCGGGACGCAGCAGAGCCACATAGGAAAGTTCGGAATATTCATTTCCCTCATGGAGCTGCAACCGCTCGACTTGCTTCCTTCAAGCAGGTGGAAGTCTGAAAGAGACAAGCCTGGTTACGATAACGGGAATGCTAAACGGTCGAGTTCAGGAAAGTATGCAAAACAGCAAGGTGATGTTTGTGAGTTTCGCGCTTTTACAGGGGACGTTTCCTGGATTTGCGTTGTTGGCGTTGGCGTAGCACCACGTTAAGCTGATTCGTCAGCATGTAATGACGTCATGCGCGACTGCACAGTGTGTTGACGCCATGGGAACGCGCCATGCTGAGTGCTTCAGTCAGTGACCTCACGAATGACACCATAGTGGTTTCACGCGCGCTCAACGAGAGAAGAACACGAATAATTACGAATAAGCAATATGATATTCACCTGCAAATAGCTGTTGTCCCACCTGTGTTACACGGTGGTAACCGTCCTGGTTGTTTCACCCTTCCCTTGAATATTGGCTGCATTGTTACGGTGTAACCCTAACGTACATTCAGAAGGCAGCAGCTTTTCAACGTCTGTGACCAACACCATCTTAAAGGGGTAAAGACACGGCAGTTTTTTGTGAATCCGTTCTTTTGTCTTGAAAGAGGCCTACAAGCCTAGTGACCATAAGAATGAGCTCAGAACGCCAGTATGCTGCGTTAGTAATTAATTACGAGCGATTTTGTAAAGCAGTTTCTGTCTCGGCCGGCGTCTGCGCGGCGTCGACATCACGGTCGACCGGCACACTTGGACTATACCACACTCCCGAATGGAGTCGGCGGCGTTGGCAAGCAGTGGTTATCCCTGTGCACAACTACTACGCTCGGTGACGTAACTGGGACAAATGCACAACAACGCCACTCAGAGCGAGTGGAAATGCGCCGAGCGGCTCCTCGGAGATCATTTAGAGACATAAAATTTAGTTTAACTGAACGCCGACGACTGAACAATGCTAGACGGCATCTCCTTACGTCCATGAAGAAAAATCGTTTCATTTTTCTGCGTCAGAGATTTTGTACGCGCACCCTTTTGAGGTGGTGTCTGTGCCCACGCATAGAATCTGGAGGGTCAGTCTTGAATCTGGGGGCGTGCTGCTCGATAAGGAATGATTTTGTCAAGGATAGTGGGTAACCACGAGAAGTACAGCGTAGTGTGCATAACAACAACAGTTTCAGTGCGTAGTATGTAGGGCAGAGCAAGCGTTCTTTTAGATTCCGCCCATCCAGGACGGAACACACAAACCAATCCTGCCCAAAATAGAGTCCTCGAAGAGTACAGGCGATGGGAAAACAAATATTAATTGGTTGTTGTGTAGACAAAGAAGCAGCCTTGGGCTCACCTTTCCTTCTTCGTCGTCTGTCACTTCGGTCAGTGGGTTGCTTGACTTGGTGAATGAACTGAGAGCAGTAGTAAAAAAAAAAAAGAACCGCTTTCGCGGACTAATATCAAACTGTTTTAATTTAACACTACTAAAGAAAAGTTTAGTAGCCGAAAGGAATATTTCCGACGCGCGGTGCCGACAACTACAACTACTACGACGCCGACGGCTTTTCGACCAAACGAGC